>NW_015171529.1:500140-500257 GCF_001447785.1 Gekko japonicus | reverse complement strand
GACCCTGCAAATTCACAGCCTTAGAAGAAGCCCTCCTAGATCGGCTTGTCTGTGGACTGTGGGACGAACGGCTCCAGCAACGCCTCTTCGCGAAGACAGAACTTACCTTTGCCATCG
>NW_015171529.1:497587-497697 GCF_001447785.1 Gekko japonicus | reverse complement strand
TTTGGTGTCCGACAACGGGGCACAATTCACTTCCTCTGAGTTTGCTAAATTCTTGTCTGATAATCTGATTAAACATGTTACGTCCGCTCCGTTCCATCCGGCCACGAATG
>NW_015171529.1:490909-497414 GCF_001447785.1 Gekko japonicus | reverse complement strand
GGACCTGACAGAGAGCAGACCACCGAGGGCTGAGACTCTGGAAATGCCGCGCACTTTTAAATCGGGCGACAAGGTGTTCGCGCGAAACTACGGGGAGGGGCACTTATGGCTTCCCGCCATAATTACAACCGTTCTAGGTTCCCGAATGTATGTGGCGCAGTTAGCTGATGGCAGGAAGCTGCGGCGCCACATAGATCAGCTCAGGCAGAGGTGGGCTGATTCCAGACACGAGTCCAGCACCGAACCTGACGCGATCCTCCACCCAGAAGGCAAGCAGTGGGGGCCTCCTGACACGGAGGTGGGTGTTGCTGCGCCCCCCACAGACCCTGAGCTCGGGCAGACCCCGACTCAGGACTTCAGTCCCACCACCGAGAGTGATCCGGCACCCTTAGACAGTGAGTCTCCCCAAGCCCCTGAAACCACGCCACCTCCAGAAACTAAAACATTTAGAAGGTCCCAACGAACCAGGCGTACCCCCTCCTATCTTAAGGATTATGTCTGCACGAGTATTGTTCCATCTTAGGGGGGAGGAATTGTTATGTATTCACTGTATTAAATGCAATGTTAAGCTTGAGTTTCAACCAGGATTCTAAGCTGGAACAATCCTATTGGTTGAAGGTAAAATGTAACCAATCAAAAGCTTAAGAACTGTGCTGGAGGGAACAAACCTGATTGGACTTTATTGTAAGAATACTATTGGTCCTTAACTATTCCTGGGCGTGGCTACACCAGCCCGGGATTGTTTAAAAGGGAGCTATGCTCCACTGTTTGTTGTTGTGTGTTCTTCTGAGGTTCCTGTTCTTAAATAAAGCTGAAATCACTTCTTACTACGGCGTTGAGTCAATACTTGACAGTCTCAATCCAAATGTGAGTTGCATGCAGCTGTAACTGAGCTTTAAAAAGAAGCTGGAAAGGTGAAATCAATAACCTCGCAGCATACTGTCTGTTTTGACCCTTAAAACAAGTTGATAACAAGCCATTAATCACCTACCTTATTTTGAATAACTACAGCAAACTGCTTTAAGATCCTAACAGTGCAACCCTAAGCACACTTTCCTGGAATTCAATTGAATAGGCATAAGTAGGATTCTATTTAGAATTGTTCCCTTATCCTCTGAGGAAGCAAAGCTTCACGATTGTTTTCTGTATAGTACCCAGAATACAATTTGTGCTAAATACTTAATTCCTGAATTAAAGTAATATAGTCTTTATCAATGTTCCCTCTAAGCTGAGTAGTCTTGTGAGCAAAAATTCTACTTTGTGAGCTGCTGGCATTTAAGTTGTGAGCGAGCGATTTGGTTACTGCATAAATTAGTTGGCTCTGGAGCCATCCTCCCTGAGCTAGGACAAAAATGTGTGAACCAGAGGTGAAAAAATTGTGAGCTGGCTCACACTAACTCAGCTTAGAGTTATGGCAAATATTTTCTTTTCATAGTGGCTCATTTTCATGACTATTCATCATGGTATCCTTCTGGACAGCCACTACTCTTTTTACCAGCTTCTATTGGTTAGCAGATGTGGCCTTTCCTGGGCAGAAAAGATCTGGCCACTGTGGTACATGCCCTGGTTACATCTGTCTAGATTAGATTACTGTAATGCTGTCTACATGAGGTGGTCCTTGAAAAGTTTTCAGAAACTTTGACTTGTACAGAATTCTGCAGTCAGGATGTTGACTGGCATGGGTCATAGGGACCTGATCAGGGCAGAAAGGTGGGGTATTAATTTTGTTAATAAATATTTAAATAATTATACAAAGCAACGTTCTTCTGAATGGGATGATATATCAACAACTTGTACACTATTTCTTAGTGCTTGTCCACACCAGCTATTTATTTTGGGTGCCAGATCTCCATTAGATGTGGTCTGGCCCATATCCAATCTCTGTAAACCATGTGTGACTGACTGCACTTTAAAAGCTCATAAGTGCTGCATAAATATGTGAAGGACTGTGAAGGGTTATTGCCTCAACGATCCAGAGATATCTTTGATTGACAGGCTGCTTAATGGGATGATTCGTCAGTATCAGTTGAGCAGAAAGACTTGGGAACTGACTGCTGAGCAGAATTCAGTTTAATACTGACTGAGTTGGAGTTAAGCCCTGACTGATAAGAGTTTAGCTCTGACTGAAAAAAAGTTTTACACTGACAGAGAACTGGGAAGGTTGGCAAGGAGGAGTGGGTGGATCAGTGAAGACCTCCCCTCCATCCGGGCCAGGAAAAAGGATAAATCTTCTAGTGAGAGACCCTACACAGTTTAAAGGGAGATAGCTCTGAAGAATGGAGTGATTCCTGGTCTGGTGTGTTTGGAGAAGGAATCTGGGTAGGTAGTAGTGTATCCTTGCTTTCTGGAAACCAAAGAAAGTATACTGGAGTGTTTAGGAAACACAGAAACCAAAACTTCTCATCTCTAAGATTCGAAGACTTTGTGAAAAGCTTTAAACTCTCACTTGCTGGAAATATATGAATGTGAAATTACTAAATTACCTCAGACTTCATTATTGATTTATCTCAGACATATTGCCCCTTATTTCACCTGACCTTTCCCCCTCTACATTGAATTAATTTTTTTGTTTATTTTGAACTTTAAAAAGCCTCCAATGTGCCATTTCCAGAAGTTTAAGTTAAGTCTTGCCTCTTCCCTCAAGTTCTTGGGCTGAGCCAGCATCAAAATTCAATGTGATAGGGTGGGACAGCCATAGATCTTCAGAAAAGAAGGGGGAAAAAATAAAAGGGCTGCTCAGCCAGAAAGGAAGGAAAAAGTGGAGGGAAAGTCCTGCGTCTGACTAAGGGAATGGGGCTAGGTCATCATACAATGTTACACTGGTTTTCATCTTAAACTGATCCCATGGTTATCCTCATAGAAGATAAAGGAAACTGAGATGCCAGTGCAGTGACTGAATGGCTTTATACTGGCAGAAAGTATCAATGCTTGAATTCTCACATGCCAAATTGCTGCTGCTGTTAGGAAAAAAGTAGTTTCTTGTTTTTTAAATTTTTGTTTTATTTTTGTTTGTAAAAAGGACAAAGTATGAAAGCTGGAAACCAGGTTTTAGGGGGAGATCAAGAAGTGAATACCCTGCAATGAAATTCTTAGCTTGGAAGAGTTATGTTTATAATTTTGCTGAAATGTTCTCAATTACACTTATTTTTTAAAGAAAATATTCTTCTTGTAGAGATCCCATATATCTTTGGGCTTCTGGGAGAAAGAAGTATTGGAAATATGAAGTAAGGCGGAATAGCTTTACCTTCTAAGGATGAACTGCTTGGAACACTTTTCAGATCCAGATGCCTTGGATCACATCTGAGGGAAAAGATGACTGGTTCAACACTTCATTGTCACCTTTGGGGGGGGGGAGTTCAGTATCTAGTGTTTCATTTTGTGATTTTTGTCTTCACATATTCTTGGCTTTCAGGTATAAATTTATATCTACATTTAAAATAACTTAGAATTTATGTTATTGTCAATGGAAGGAAGGAGAATCTATTATAGGAAGTTTGATTCCAGTTTTATAGATTGCCAGTGCAATCTTAAGAACTTTTCCTGAAAGTAAACCCTTTTGATTAGACCTAAACAGGATTGGAAGGATACCATGCAGCCCTACTTTTAATAACATATTTTGGAACTCCTCTTTAATCTTGCAGAATGGATCCCAAAATTAAATGACAGCTATCTTGGTTGAACCAGTCAAATCAAATGATACTGGTACATATTAGTACTGACAAAACAGTGTTCTGAATAAATATACTGTCAGCAGTTCATATTTAAGCAGCATGTTTAGCAACAGATATATCTCTGTTTTCCCAGAAGCATATAGTCACTCACTGTGCATTTTTGCTAATGTATCACAGTGGTTGCTAATACATTATGCAAGCTGTAGTTTACTGCATTTCCTGGACTTCAATGGCATGCTGAATGTTTGGCTTCCATTCATTCACTTCCCCCTTTCCTCCTCAGGAAGATTCATCCTTTCATATGGAGGCGTAATCAAGACAAATTCTACCACAACCGTTGCCACACATTTGTTGCCATGTGTTGTGTGTTTCATTTACCTAAAGCCTACTTCAAAGGACTATAATTTCAGCATTACATCATGTCTGTCATTCAGGGCATTATCTGCAGCCTGTTTTATTTTCCAGTTCTTCTTGTTTTCACTCCCAGCCAGCCTACTCAAATATACGGGAATTTGTGTACTTGTTTTGTTGCTCTGATTTCTGCCTTGCTTGCGCTGCTGCTTTTGCATACACATTACAGTAAATTCTAGACATATCTCAGGGAAGTAATAATAAAAAAGCAGAATAGCATTATGGGAGATGCTGGCCCAGGTGCATATACAACAGTATTATTTACGGATGCCCCAACATATCTCATATTGAATTTACTTACATTTGTGATTCAGATGGTATACTGAAATGGTGACAAGAAGCTGAGGAAATAGCCAGGAGTTGCTACAAATAAATTAGATATGAGCTCATTCATTACCATGTCAGCTATGGAACTTCTCCAAGCGCAAACATCCAGTGAGGTCCATAACTTTTATGAACTGGAAGGGTCTACAAACTGCTTCAAACAAGTTCAGTTCTGACCTGTGCTAAGTTTCCATTAGTTTTTTTTAAAAAAAATATTTTTCTGACATGCTGTGAAAAGAGGCATCATTTTCTGAAGTGCTATGGGTTCTGAGGTGAGTAAGGAGGGCTCTGACAAGCAGAAGTCTGCTCATGAGAACAACAAAAATGACATGCAAATATTAACAGGATAAGTCCTCAGCAAGATTAAAGGACCGTTCCTAGATATATTCAACACTAAATTGCAAAAGATGTGTATTTTAACAACACGTATTATTTTTAACAGCTCAAACCAATTACAACAATGTCAACATTCAGGCCAAACTAATCACCCTTTGCCAAGTAAATAAACTCATTCTAGACATGATGTGGAAGATCACTGACTGATCTATAGGTGTGTTTATTTTTATTCTCCAAGTAGCAGGGTTGAGCTCCTATTTGATCAGGTAAATGGTGCTGAGCAGTGAGGTGTTTCACCCTTGTCCCCTGTGCCACCCCCCTGATCTAAATCAAGTCCTTCTTCCCTAGTCTGCCATTAATTCTCTCTGTAGAGCTATTAGTCAGCATTTAGGGGAACTCTGCTTTACCATTAGCAGTCTACTGGAGTCAATGAGTTTAGAAGTTGTAATTCTGCTTAGGGCTTCACTTTAAGAATGGGAAAATGGGTTGAACATTGCCTATTCCTTGTGCTGCTTCTCTAGTCAAATTAGCAGCTATTTACATCAGCTCTGGGTGGGAAGGTGGTATGGTATAGCCCAATCTCACCAAATCTCAGAAACTAAGCAGCACTGGTACTTGGATGGGAGACCACCAAGGAAGACTCTGCAGAGGAAGGCAATGGCAATCCACCTCTGATTCTCACTTGCCTTGAAAACCCCTTGCAGGGGTCACCATAACTCAGTTGCAACTTGATGGTACTTATGTGTGTAAATAATTCAAGTGGCTTAATTTCAAAGCAGAAAAACATTCGCTATAATTTACTCTGACAATCCATGCTGGGAGAGAAAGTGTTCAACCTTCTATCACCATGTCTTCTTGTGGGACACCCACTCATGGCCCTGCCACATTACAACTAGTTTGTTTATAGATGGAAATAGAGATACTCTCAAGGAGATCAAAGTGATCTGGAACACAGGCCACCCTTGACCTTCCTAAAGTCACCCCTACAGAAGACAGCAACTGAGAACTCCCAACTCTGAATGCAGAAGCCTGTTAAATGAGTGGCAATGAGCACATTTCAAAAACTGTACACAGTTGAAGCAATAAGTGTACCACTACTGACTGTACCTTTCCTTCAACTTCTTCTCCTTATTTTTTCTTGCCCTTGCCCAGTGAGTTGCTGAGTTTCATATTTATACTTGCAAAGAACTGCAGAAGGATTGTCTGTAGGCAACTGATGGCCCAGTTTGCCAGTTAAACAGTTTATGGATTGGCACCCCTGATAATGGCTCTCACCCTGCCACCTGGCAAGCTCCAACACTAATTCACAAGTTGGTACATTTTCAAATATGTGGATCAACTTGGTGGGATGTCTCCTTCTGAGCAGATCTTTTTACAAATAAATTCCCTAGTGTGCTGTTCTGTATAGCAATTTTGTAGGGAACAATATTATTGAGCAAGGTTATAGGTAAACTAGTACCTCTTTAAGGAGCTATTGACACAGCCCATCAAAAGTGGAGCATGAACTAATCAGGAACACTGCTCATAATGAGTTGCACACTGAACCAGTCCTTCCTAAGATGTCCTGGGAAACAATGCTGGTGGAAACACACCCAAAGAAAAGATTTTATGCTGTACAGGTTACACTAGTTTACTGGATCAAACCACAGGTGAATTGCCTAGAGCTAAATGCATTGTGGTCAAGAGTAATTGTCAATAATAGGAAAGTAGAATGAAGCAAGCCCAGCAGAGAAAGTCAAAGGGATGATGAATCTAAACACTTT
>NW_015171529.1:472442-490875 GCF_001447785.1 Gekko japonicus | reverse complement strand
AGTCATTCACTCCATGGCAGAGGAAACTCCTTCCTAGAAATACCTTTTTTCCTAAAGTGTCATTTCTTGGAATAATTTCAAAATGTGATGGATCAGTGCAGGGGCAAATACAGGGCTTGGTGATACTTAATGGTTACAGAGACTCTTTTTAGTACCATCACTTTGGTAGCCAGAAAATCCTTTACACTGAGTGGGGAAGTCCTAATAAAATTAAATTATAGAAAGCTTACATGAATGTAGAGGTCCCTTTCTTCTTCTATAAACTATCAACATTAGTGCCCTCAAGTTTGGCAGTTTTCCCAGCTCAAAAACTGCTAATAGCACACTCATTCTTTCAAGATTCCATTTTTTCCCGGATTATCAAGCACACACAGATACGTGGAGGAAACATCACGTCCTAATAAAAAATGCCCTGATTGTATCCTACCTAATGAGTTAAATCTAGAGGTCACTGGGAGAATGCCATATTTAATAGCGGTTTTAAAGCATGGTACTAAATAAATACCTTTCATCTCAGTAACCTTATGACCTACATTTTTAATTGCTGGAATAAGCAGCTTCTCCTTAAATTGATTCTGCAAATATGTGAGGATGTTACTAGTTCATTACTTAGTGCAAGTACCTGCTGAAGAGTGAACCGAAAGACCCGGTGTGCGAGCGTAATCTAACAATGCAACTTGCAACTCCTTGGCTGAGTTCAATTGCCATCCTATTAGATCTTGCCTTCTGTTATTTTGCCTTTTAATAATTATTCAGGTTTCTCAGAGTAAGCCATATGCTACATCAACATATTACCAGTAGTGGTATAGCACATAAAGGTCCTTTAGGTTAACCAGCCAGCTGTCTACTGCAGTACCTCTCTAGCATAGTGACTCAATAATCCATTATTATCCATTTCCATGTATAATTCCATGTTCATAAAGAGATTAAAGTTCCTAGAGGTCACAAAGTTTTAACTTCTGGCATCTTCATATTATTGGCATTAAAATCTATTTACACAGGGCCTGTGACATTGTTATACCATAGTGGAATCATTTGTGGCCTATGGCTGTGTTTGCACATTGTACAGTTCCATTTGTATAACTTAGGGCAAGTTTTCACTTTAAAATTATGTACTCAAGTGTTCACACCTGAATGCTAAATGCACCTTTACCAATTTTTTTTTTTTTAATTGAAAATAAAGTGCCAGGTTAAGACATAACACCTGATGGAATGATTACAACAAATACAACAGGAATCACACCTTGGGATAAATAAACTCCACAAAGTGAGGTCTCTCTGTATGGATACAAAAAAAAAAATTGAAGTGTTAATGTCCAAATCCATAAAACTATTATCCTACTAATTAGCCTGACAATATAATACATCACAGGCCTAGAAATTTCAGGATTCTGGATATTAATCTATTGAAAGGAAAGTTCACATACATGTATGCAAAACAAAAGCAATATGGGCTTAAAACTAATGTTTGCACAGTTGTTCTCACACTGCATTGTACATTATGGGGAAAGTATCCTAAGAATTGTCTTTCTATGTAGCACAACATTTGAATGACATTATATCATCTAACAGGCTACTTAACTTTAGGCATGCTATCAAATTTTACAGTCCCACAATTTCAACTGAAATTCCTCCTTTCAATTTGCCTTCTCTATTATGTAAATCAGATTTGCTAGCCTTTTCATGTCATGTCAATTTCAATTTCAAGTCAGTTTTTCCCAATAAATTTGCAGAATTTTAACATTATTTTGAATGAATTGTGTATAAGTGGCATACAATAGCATAAAATGGCATAAAAGAAACACGTGGAAAACCCAGCAATGAAAATAGGCTAAATAAAGTCTCACAGTGACAACATAAAACAAAAAGTTGTTTGAAACAGCATATTTGTCTATCCCTAGTTACTCTCTCCTTCTTCTTAACCCATTATATATACCATTCCACAGACTTGCACTGGAGATCCTTTGAAATATTTTTCTCTTTTTAAATTATTTTAATGCCAGTAGCCAGCCCTATAGCTAGGGATTTTTGGGGAGGGGCCTTGGGGGGCCGCACCAGCTAATTAAATCAAAGGCTCCAGGGCAAGGGGGGTCTGCTTGGCACACACCCACACAGCCCCCACTAGAGCCTTCCCCTGAGGTGAGCCAGAATCCCAATGTTAATAGACACTAAGGCTCCTCAGAGGTCTAGGAAAGCTGCTGTGTTGTGTTTTTTTTTAAAGGAGAGCAGGGATCAAGCTTCCTCACTCACTCCTTCCCTGAGCCCATGATCTTTGCTGAAGCCTGGGGCAGAAAATCCAACAGGAGGAGTGAACTGCTGCAATCCAACCAATATGTGTGTGACTCAGTTGTCCCAGTTCCCTGGTCCCAGGACGGGACCCCCCACCCCCGGAGACGCAACCACGCCTCGACTCACCCTGACGACAGCAGAGGAACACAGAAGCGATGCCACCGCAGCCCCCAAAGGAGACGCGGCCCAGCGGCTCAATGCCCAGTGGCTCGGACAGAGGTCGCAACACCGGCAGAGCAAGACCCTCACAGCGAGCGCTGCATCATGCCCACCCCAGGAGCCAGGGCTCCGGCCCCACCGAGAGCTGAAGCCAAGCACGGTGTGACGCCCAGGCAGTGGCGCCAGCGGCGCGGCCCCAGAGCCAACATGACCGCTGCTGGCTCACCTGCAGTCACACCCCGGACGCCTGGGTAGCTTCCGTGTATATAAACGGGGGCAGGGCCAGGCCGGGAGGAAGAGAGACAGGGAAGAGGGGCGGTGCCAGGAGTGGAGGAGGGAAATAAAAGAGGAGCTCTTCGGAGAGACCAGGGAGGAACAGCATGTGGGGGAGCGAAACTGCGAAGGTGAAGGCTAGAGGGAGAAATGGGAGCAGTATGGGGCAGAGGGACTTGAGGGGTGTCATTAACCCCATCCCCTGCCAATCTGAGGACCTTCCGCAGCTCCCTTTGGTGATCCACCTCTGACTCCCAGTGTCGTCTACCCTGCAGGGAAGCCAGGCACCACAGCCACTGGTGGGTTTCCCCCAAGCCCACAGGAGAAGCGCGTCACATCGGTCAACCACCGATTGCTGCTGGATCCTAAAGAGACTCAACTCATCACAGATGAGCTCAAACAGGGAGATGCCGGGTCATATTCGTGAGGATCAATCAGGGGGTGAAGGGGCCGGAGGGAGGGAGGGGGAGTTGAGAATCGGGGGCGGAGCCCGCAAAAACAGTGGGAGCGGGACCCACAATAGCTACGGGCCTGCCAGTAGCCCTTGACATTTGTCTTTGACCACCCTACTCTCCATTCTTTTTCTAAAGGCCATGGACCCATCTTTCACGTACCACAATCTCAACTTTCCACTTGGCTTCTCCCATTTCCTGACTCTTAACAGCTCCTACTTCTCTTTCAAAGTGTTGCCTCCTGCTTTCACTCTGTTCTCACATTATTTTTCAGTAAAGAGTGGAACAGGATAAATATATTGAGGAGATCCGTCAATACTCACACACACTAGGGGTGTGGTCAGACGGCGTGCTGGGAGCGGTTTAAATTGCTCCAGCCCCAATGTGGTTTTTTTTAACCTGGAGAATCACGATCACACTCACCTCCTTGCTCTGGATCGCTGCGCAGCCACATTGCTCCCTGCCATCCACAGGCAGGAGCGTGCATCGGTGTTGTTTTTTCTCTCTCTCTCAGTTTGGGCATGTATACAGGCAGCCATCTGTAGAACTAAAATTTTCGCATGTGCGCAAAACAGCAATTTCCACTTCAACCCGACTGCTGTAACACTTCCCTTTAAACTTTAAATGAACACTTCCCTCTAAACGTTTACCCTGAAAATGGTCTCTGTGAGATCCCGAACTCGTCTAAATGCTAAGACTAGGCACCGTTTAAACGTTTTTAATAACAAGGTTGGCGGAGGTCCGCCTATGCGCACACCGCCAACGTTTTTTTAAAAATAGTGGATGAAAAGTGGAAGCCTCGGGCAGCTTTTGAGCAGGGAGGGGATTTAAACCGGAAGTGGCTCGACACCAGAGGAGCAATCACACAGGGGGAAAATGCGGCTGGAAACGGAGAATCAGGAAAACACCAATTGAGGACCTGGTAACAAAATACTCAGGTTTAAAGGGGATTTGAGCCGGAAAGCGATGGCTGGGGACGGGAGGCAGATGTTGACTGTGTGATCGTGTGTATAAAATCCATTTCTGAACTAGCATGACAGCAGATCAAATGGCGTGTCTGAACGCACCCTAGGACATGCATGATAATCTCTCCTTATAATAAAAGAGTTTTGGTGTCCCTCCTGGACACGCTTCCACAGTCTTTCCCCCACTCAGCTGCCACTCTCACAGTCTCCCATTCCCATGGCTGCATTGGCTTGCTGCATTGGCTCGGCCCCGCCCACTGAGCCAGTGGGGAGCATTTTGCCCTCAGTTTGGAGGGAGCCGGCAAAGGAGATGGATCCTAGCGAGCGGTGGCAAGTAGGAGAAGCACTCACCTTCACTGCCCCTCATGGCCCCTCTCCCTCAGCCGCAAGGCCTGCACTTTGTCAGCGTGATATCTCAGTGGGCTGCACCGCAGAGAAGGCTGCCCAGCACTTTTCAAAGGCTCCCCCACCTTCCTTCAGTGGCAGCGCCAGGGAGGGTCTGGCCTAGAGGAAACGAGCTGCGGCTCCTGGAAAGCCGGACTCTCTCCTGAGGAAGACACTTCTCTTGGCTCCTTTGTGGGACTAACTGTGACTAACTGTCTCCTCAGTGGCTGTTGGTAGGCAACCAACTTCTGTCATTAAAAAACACTCTCCTCTCAGAATGAACTTAAAATGGCTCTCTCTCCTTTTTGCCTCCACCATGGCTGGCTGGCTAATGAGGTGGGCCAGCAACCATCAAGCCACTCTTTTCAACCCCCAGCTGTGCGGCTGACTTTCCCGCTGTTACAATTGATCTCCAGATGACAGAGATCAGTTACCCTAGAGAAAATGGCTGCTTTGGAGGGTAGACCCTATAGCATCATCCCCTGCTGAGTCCTTCTATCCCCCCCAACACTTCCCTCCATAGGATCCATCCCCTACATCTCCAGGTATTTCCCTAATCAGAGGTGGCAACAGTTTCTGGCAACCAGGTTCTGTCAGTAAAAGGCCCTTTCCACACCTCTTTTGGCCTTTGGGAGAAAACTCATTGGGGCCAATCCTGATAGGTTTGCCAACTCCAGCTGAGAAATTCCTGGAGATTTGAGGGATGGAGCCTGGAGAGGGTGAGGTTTGAGGAGGGGTGGGACCTCAGACAGGCACAGTTCCATAGACTCCACCCTCCAAACCAGCCATTCCCTCATGGGGAACTATTGTTTCCAGTCTCCCGGGGACAGATGGAGATCACGCAGAATTACAACTGTTCTTCAGATGGCAGAGATCAGTTCCCCTGGAGAAAATGGTGGACTCTGTGGTGGACCCTGCTTCAGTCGCCAGAGCAAACTGGCGCTGAGTGCCCAAGGCCGGGGCACTCTCCCAGAGCCTCTTTCTAGAGCTCATTGTATTTATTTCTACAACATGCCTTTTTCCTAGTTATAAATAATGTCCTTATCTGAAATCAGATTTTCAGAAGAGGTCACTACCTGAAATTGTCATTCAGTCTCCAGGATGTGGCAGGTACTAGATCTTCCCTATGAGAACATATTCAGAAGATAGGATTGCCACAAAATAAGAATGAGAAATTGAGATGGTTTTACCACAGCAATTTTAATATTTAAATAGAGCTTATGCATATGAGTGAGCATCATGATGTAACTCAAGAAGGCACAGAAATATAGTTTCTAGTGTTGTTACAAATAAGTCCATATCATTCCTTAACATCCTAGACCAAGAAAACATGATGTAAGTACATTTGACCATGATTTCTGAATGTGACCTACTTGTTCTACTGGTAGGTTGATCTGAGGTAAGGCTTGACCAAGAGGTGGGCAATAGAGCAACTCAAGAAACAAAACAAAAAGTGAACCGACCTCTCATTATAACATTTCCCTCCACCTTCCTGTTGTAACTATAAATCAGACCTGATGTACAGCTGATGTAATGAATTGTGATTCATGATAAAGTTTATGGTGGAATAAATAAGGTGCCACTGGACTCCTGCTATAAGTGTCTGGTGGAATCCTTAGTGCTGTTTACTCAGATTTTAGCAAAGTATGCTAAATTAGGTGGAGTTTAGTGTAATCCAGCATGGTACTTATGCTCTTTGGAAACAGTAAATACTTAGGAACATTAAACAGGGATTATCTGTGCCTAAACTGCTAAGAAATACTGACAATACACACTTTAAATTTAAAACGCACATCTGAGAAGCCCAGTTTAACTTCCAGTTTAAACAAGAAAAGAAAGTACTGATCAGTCCAGCCCTGCTTTCAGCTATTCAGCCTTTTCCCCCTCAGGGGCCTACTCTAATAATAGTTATGATAGTTATTACTTTTATAGTTCTGTCTGTGCATAATAAATATGAGTACAGGCCAAGGAAAGTTAATAGCTAATTTAAGAATCTATTACTAAATTGCTTCTCAATTAGGTACCAATAGGCTACTGTTGATGATAAAATGAATCCTTCTTAGCCAGAATAATGCATTTTTTGTAAAAACATGATTGAAACTGGAGGACACACACATCCATAAAAGGGTTAATGGGTGCTTTCCCTTTCCTATTCTAGTAGCTAGCAGTGCATTCTTAAACAGAGTGACACCCTTCTAAGCCAATGGTTTAGAAAGGTATAACTCTGTTTAGGATTATACAACCTGTCTCTGGTCCAGCATCCCACTTTTATTTGATGCAAATATGATATACCTACAGATTGTGCTTTAAAATGATCCCAGCTTTTGATTGAGAAGCTCTTTAAACAATTTTAATAGCATCAGTATCACTATAGATGACATACTGGTATACAGGGCAATGTGCATAGAAGAAGAGCTGGCGTAAACATGCTCCTATATTTTTTTACCCAAGCATGAGCACAGTGTATAGTATCTGTCCTAACAGCTGGGAACATTAATTCCTGATGGTTCCCAGTCTAGGCGTCAGTGCCCCATGTGTGTAGCCCCTGTGCCCACATGCACATAGAAAAGGGTAGGGCCAGCATGCTTGTTCCTCTCTATGTGCTTTGCCCCTGAAGAGTGTATACAGCCAGTGTCCTAAATTAAATAGGATGCTTTCATATTTTCATGAAATTGTGTTTTGCGTGTATGTAACTGAGTGAGAGAAATGGTACCTGTTCAGCACCAGCAATGGCTTGCTGTAACCTCTGGGCTCTGCACAAACCTTAATCAACGTGAAAAGTTTCTTTGTGGAACAGAAAGATAAATTCTTCTCATTAGAGTTATATGATGTTCTACCAACAACATTATCAAACCAGCTGCAATGTGTGCAGAGCTTCCCATTTTTATTCATGTATGCCAGCCTCCTGCAAATATAGCAGAAAGAGAATATAAAAATAAGTTAGCACTCGAAGCCCAACCTGTTAAAATTAGTTAACCAAATTACATTAAATCCTCCATCTGTTTGTTACATTATCCTGACAATGCCAGCAGTAGGGCAAATTTGCTGACTGGTTTATTGAGTGTGCCACTTGTTCAAAGAAGAAAATTAAAACAAAGTTCTCCCCTGCAGTACATATCCGTTGTTCTCTAATGTTATATTTACAGAGATACTGTTTTCTTGGAAGCGTTGCATATTTAATCATTCTATTATTTCAGGATGGCTTCGAAAGCACACCCCTTCTTCCTATAGTAATATAGTAATCATTGTTTTGCCATAATCATTAATATTCTTTGTAATGAAATATAAAACACAGTCTTCTTTCTATTTGCCAAGGGCCCCCACAACAGATGCTGATAAAATTCATTCCCTAGGTAAGACTGACCAACTCACAACAGTATACTTTGCTTTGTATTAAGAGGCTTTGCCCCACCCCACCCCATCCAGCTGACAATTCTGTATATACCTAACCTGAAGCAAATGCAAAGATGAATAGGAGTGCAACTATCAGTAGGGCGATAGTGGACTGTGGATGCTAATTCTATACAACAAGGTACTTTATATAGCTAGTACCACACACTAGACAACCACTCACAGGATGATTCCGCACTAGACCTTAAATCCTGGTTCAACCCTGTCCCTGAACTTACATTTTACACTACACTCGAGTTCACCCCTGTAATTATCTTGGGGTATTTTTTGTTTCCACACTACATTGAGGTCACCCCGGTTTCACCCCACACTTGTCCCAGGATAAACAGATGTTCCCTCTAAGCTGTGGGGTCTTGTGAGCAAAAATTCTACTTTGTGAGCTACTGGCATTAAAGTTGAGAATGAGAAATTTGCCTACTGCATAAATTAGTTTGCTCTGGAGCCATCCTTCCTGAGCTAAGACTAAAATGTGTGAGCCAGAGGCTAAAAAACTGTGAGCTAGCTCACACTAACTCAGCTTAGAGGGAACACTGGTTATTGTGTCACAAGTTGAACTCTGATAAAACCAGGGATGAGATCCAAGTGCAGAAAGGACCACAGCCACACTTGGAGGCATACATGGGTTGACATCTCCATTCAAAGAAAGAGACAGATGAGAATGTGCATTCATTGTTATTCAAAATAGGGTTGCTGAAGGTTACATTGCATTAGTCTACATTTGCATCTACTGCAGATGGTTTGCTTCTTCATGGGCAGAGACAACCAGCATGCCTACATGCACAGAAGGCAGGACTCCACATCTGTCCCTTTTAACCCATTCCTATTCAGTTTCATTATTACATGCACACTAAACTCCAGTCATCAGTTGGAAAAACCAGTTGCTTGATTAGGAGGTTGATCTCTGTAGAACCCAGTATGAAATAGATGAACTGTAAGTTTCTGACTGTTTCTTGACTTAGGGTAGCATCTTAAGCAGAACTACACTCTTGTATGCCTGTTAGGGGTTAGAAAGGTTTAACTCTGCTTAGGATGGAACTGAAAGTAACTCTCAATATTTCTAGCATGATTAAATGACTGTTTATGGAATCAAAGTTTAACAATTCAGTTAGGAAAATATATCAGTTCTAGACTGCTGTATCCCTGACCTGGCTAGCCAAGGTTAGCCTGAACTCATCAGATCTCAGAAGCTAAGCAGGGTCGGCCCTTGCTACTGTTTGGATAGGAGACCTCCAAGGAATACTAGGGTTGTGACAGAGAAGCAAACAATGGCAAACCACCTCTGAAAGTCTGTTGCCTTGAAAACCCTATGGGGTTGCCATGTCAGCTGTGACTTGATGGCAAAAAACAACAGACTGCTGTAGGCTTGGTTGGGATCCAAACCTCTCCCTATTTTATATTAGCTGACTTTGATAGCTATAGTAAATTATCAGTCACAACATCTTCTGTAACAAATATGGCACATCCTACATGAGGACAAAAAATTATGAGTATTTGAATATAGGAATTGTAAGAATCTATCTATCTATCTATCTATCATCTATCTTATATAGATATTATATAAACATATAAATATAGATATATAGAGAGCCAATTTGGTGTAGTGGTTAAGTGTGTGGACTCTAATCTGGGAGAACAAGGTTTGATTCCCCACTCCTCCACTTGCAGCTGCTGGATTACCTTGGGCAAGCCATAGTTCTCTCAGAGCTGTTTTGGAAAGAGCAGTTCTTGAAAAAGCTCTCTTAGCCCCACCTACCTCACTGAGTGTCTGTTGTGGGGAGGGGAAGGGAAAAGAGATTGTAAGCCACTCCTCCTCCTCCTCCTCCTCCTCTTCTTCTTTTTCTTCATAGACACAATATAGATATTAACTCCTGCACCACCCCCAAGACATTGAGTCTACCTGCCCAGTGTCGAATCTTTCATTTCTGGGTAAGGTAATTGAGAGAGTGGTGGTGGAGCAATTATAAAGTTTCTTGGAGGGCACATCAGCCCTGGACCCATTCCAATCTGCTTTCTGCCCTGGCCATAGGATGGAGACACCTCTGGTTGCCCTCACAGACGATTTCTGTAGGCAGCTGGATCAAGGTGGGTTGGCACTGCTGTTATTGCTAGACTGGACAACAGTGTTCGACACAGTCAGCCATGATCTTTTGGCTCACTGCCTTGCTGACATGGGAGTTCATGGGGTGGCCTTGAATTGGCTTACCTCATTTCTCCAGGGTTGAGGACAGAGAGTGACACTAGAAAGAGAGGGTTTCCTCACCCCACCCTTTGGTGTGCGGGGTCCCTCAAGGGGCAATTCTGTCTCCAATGATATTTGGCATCTATATGTGCCCTCTCACCCAACTGGCTTAGAGTTTTGGACTGGGTTGTCATCATGCCCCCATCTAGTTTGGCCAAGGAACTGAAGGCTGTGGTTGGGTGGTTGAAGGTGATCTATAAATTAGATGGTGATGGTGATGATGATACAGTGCATCTTGAGTGAGAATCTGAGCATATTGTGGACTCCCCTTGCATGGGCAACACCACTGTTTGGCACTGCCAAAAGCATCCTACAATGTATTGCCAGCTTTGTTTATCCTTGCTTGCATATTCACTGTGTTGAGAAGTGCCCAGCTGCATTGTCCTCCCCCAACATTCTGCACAGACAACTGTGCTGATCAGCAGAAAGAGCATTCATTCCTAAACCCACCCTACTGCAGAATGGATGATGGGCTATTCAGCAATACCCCATCAATGCATGATGTCTTCACCCTACATATAATGAGCCATCTGTCCTATTCCAGGCAGACTAGTAATGGCCTAATCAATCCTGGGACCAGGCGTAGTTATCCCAAGTCCACCTGAGGCAACACGAAGCAAACAAAATAAAAGCCCCCCCTGCAAGCCAATTCTAGGGGAGCCCCAACATTTCTGCTTGGCCTTGAAATGACCAGTTAATCCTATGTTGCCCCTGTGGGTTGGATGACCAATTCCAGGTTGGGAAATCCCTGGATATTTGGCAGTGGAGCCTGGGGAGGTCATATCTGGAAAGGAAGGGTTCTCAGCAGGGTATAATGTCCAAAGCAGTCATTTTCTTACCGGGGACTGCTGTCTGGAGATCAGTTGCAATTCCAGGACATCTCCAGGCCCCACCTGAAGGTTGGCAGCCCTACCTAAGGAGCATGCATGGAGGAGGCAGAGACCCAATTTTACGCTCCCATCCTCCTCTCCTCCATTGCTGGCCAATTAAGCCTTGGGCTTTGTTTGCTTTCAAAGGGGCCAGAGCAAGATCATCCATGGCCCTAATGGCCATTAATTAACTTTCTCAACAGAATATAATAATTTAGTGTGACTAGCTTTTGTTCTGCTTGAAACTATATTCAGGGTTTTGTCACAAATCTTAAGAAAAGGTGAGGAGGAGGTGGGGCTGTGGCGCAGCAAAGCAGACAATCTCTCAGGGGCTCCCAAGAATTGCTAACTCTCAATGCTTTTTAGGGGATAATTGGGACCTCCCGATATCCCACGGACACTTCTGGAGGAAGAGCTGGTTGCAGAGGACTTAATCAGAGCCACCTGCGAGCTGCAACGAATGGGTTGAGGCTCAGGACCATCCTAAAGCTGTAGCACCAAGTTGCGCAGACATGATTAGTCATGCCTGCCAAGCTGTGAACACCCCTTAGAAGAGAGCTTTGAACCTCACCATAACATCGGTGATGAACAGATTGATAAATGAGTACTTGGCCTTCCCAACTTTTAAGCTTTCAGAACCTGCAAATATGCCCCTCTAAATCTTCCCAAGAAGTTAAGGAAATGAGGAGTGGAATTTCTCACCTCCCTTTTCTCTCTCGAGTGGCTGTGAAGAGACTGGGAAGCTAAGGCATTTAAAATACCCTTAGGGACTAAAGTTCTTACTGAAGCCTGAAAGCAGAATTATTTCTACTGCAGCGTGTGTGACTTAAGACTTGTTGGTCATTCTTAACAGGGAAAAGACTATTTGCTTTATGAAAAAGGACTTGTGGAATTAAAATGGCTACTGAATCTATGCTTGGTTACTGAGTAAATCCTACTGAAACTATAGACTAGAAGACACTGGATTTTCCAGACTTGATCTTAAACTGTAACAAAATGTGATGGCTCTTTTAACTACATCCAAAGAGTTGGATATGTCAGGGAATTGTGACGCTACACAACCACTACAAGATTTCTGGGAAATACTTAAAGAGCAACTGATAAAAACATTAACAGACACTCTCCAGCAAACATTTGAAAAAATCTTGGAAAGCTAGGAGCAGGACAACTCACTGGAAGCCTCAGAACAGGAAGATACTCAACAACAACAGTCGTCATTTAAAAAACAGAATCCCAGACAAAATGCTTTCCTGGAGGAATTGGCTGTCTCAAATAGAGAGATAACAAGCTTCTATATAGACCAAACAAATAGTACAATGGAAAGTCTCTCAAATCCTCAATCTCCAGAGATGGCTAGGGAGAATGTAACCTATCCAGAAGACAAAACAGAAGTAACAGGTTTTTTATTTCCTTCCTTAATTAATTATAGCGAGGGGGGAAATGATTCCACCTTTAAAGGGAAAACGCATAAAGGCATGATAGTGTTAAAAAGAAATGTACAGAGAAAGCAGAAAAAGGCTAAATACTATAAGTAAATATTATAAGTAATGACTGTTTAACTGGCTGTAACTTACACTGATCTATGTCCACTGAGTAGTTAAGACGCTGAACTGCAGGCTGTGGAAGGTCGGTAGTTCATCAGTTCGAGACCTAGTATGCCGCATGACGGAGTGAGCTCCTGTCTCTAGTTCCAGCTCCTGCCAACCTAGCAGTTCGAAAGCAAGAAATTGCAAGTAGATAAATAGGTACCACTTCAGTGGGAAGGTAACAGCATTCCGTGCGCTTTGGTGTTTAGTCATGCCGGCCACATGACCATGGAAATGTCTTCAGACAGTGCTGGCTCTTTGGCTTTGAAACAGAGATGAGCACTGCAACCCTAGAGTCAGATTCGACTGCCAAGGGAACCTTTACCTTTTAATATACAATATAAAATATAAAATAACAGTACAGTACAATATCATAAAGATGGAAGGTACATAGCAATGGGACTGTGGGTAACTGATTTTGATTTGTTAGCAATATGGAATATAACATTATGAAAGAAGATTATAAGTAAATATTATAAGTAATGAGTGTTTAATTAGTGGTAACTAACCCATATCTAATAATAGTACAACAGAAATAAGATGAGATATTTTTAGTAATGTGATTTAAATTTTATTATTAATAACATGAATTGTTATTGTATGGATTTGATGAGAATTTCTGGCCATGAAATGGTGTTTCTTTTTCTCTCTCTTTTTTCCCTAGCTATAAAGACTTTATATGTAATAGTAAGAAAATATAGTATAGGTAGCAAGATAGCATAGATACATATATAGTTAACTATATAGTTTTTAAGATTTTATATGTTATTGTAGAGTAAGAATATTATTAGTAGAAATTGCCGGCTATTTTGGGTATATGGTTGTAGAAGAGGAAATATGATAACATAGAATGTTGTCAGACGTCGTAAATAAGCAGAAAAGAGAAATTTGTAAGCAAACACAGTGTTATGTATGAGATATTGGAAGGGACCTTTTTTAAAAAAATGTATTGCTCTCACTTTTCTTTCTTTCTTTTTTTTGAAAACCTAATAAAAACCTACTAAAAAAACCAAATCTTAAGAAAAGGTAATGCAGGACTGGAGCAGTGATGCAATTTTATAGTAAACATATGGGACATTTCTTAGAAACATGCTTCCTTAAGATTTTAAATGACTTTCAGTGCAATCCTATGCAATTCTTTGCAGACCACTGAAATTAGTCTGGTGTAACTCTTCACAGGATTGCATTGCTAGACAGAATCCATTCAGTTTCAGCATTTATCAGCACAGCAGCAACTATTGATTACCCCAAGCCCTGCAAAAATATCTCCCATTGCTGCCTGGTCAAGGGCTTTCTCTGTAGTCCCTCCAGCCCAGTGGACGAGCCTTCCAGAACAAGTTAGGAAGGTCCATCTCTTTTATAGTTTCATAAGAAGGAACTTGTTGAGAGAACCTGTGAAGGCTTCTGCGGTCAGTTTGGTTCTTAGAGAGTAGGATCTCTTCTGGATGTCATTTCAAAGGTTTAGCTGACAGCTTTCATAGTTTTAACAGTTTTGTGTTTTAAATCTTCTGTATTCTATCTAGCTTTAAACCTGTTTATCTCTTTGGTTTCAAGTAGCTTGGGCTTTTAAATGTTTTCCAAATAAATATAAATAAAATAAAAAGAAACAAAAAATGGCCATATTGTCATATCACTAATTTTGAAAGAGCCAAATAAAGAGACTATGGTGGCACTCAGACGTGCCATTTGGTGCTGAGTAGGGCTGGATTTAGATGAAGAGAGGCCCTAGGCTACTCCACTTGCGAGGCCCTTCCCAATCCTTCACCCTCACAACTAGAAGAAAATAGAACGGTGTTATAAACAAAGTCAAAGTCATTTTTATTACGGTCAGAGACCCATTAAACAGCATACAGAATCAAAAGCAAAAAACATTACAGAGAAGAGACATCATGAGGAACATTGAGGAGGAGCTTACGCTTTGTAAATGCAGTAAAGAGAAATTTGGCAACATTCCTTGATATTGCCATGGATTTGTCCTCCAATAGATGTTTCAGCAAAAGTTCCTCAGAGTGGATTACTAATTGTCCTTGGTGCCTGAATGACCTTATTATAGGTGTAATTAGAAGGGCTCTTTCCTCTGCATAATAGGAACACTGGAATAATATATGGAAAAGGGTCTCAATTGACTCGGAGGGGCATGAGCAAAATCTCAAATGCCTAGGGATGCGTTGAAATCTTCCGGCAAGAACTGCCATTGGGAAAGTGTCAAATCTAGCTCTGGAAAAAGCCCATCTGTGATTTGGGTTGGGAATATTGGCTAAATATAAAGGAGCAGTCATATAAATTTTGGGTTTCAGAGATTTGTAAAAAGGCGAGAGTACAGCATGGGACGTTTGTTGCTCAATATCTCTGAGGCGTTGGTGAATTATATTTTTTGCCCTATCGTATCCACTTTCCAGAAGTTGGTTCGGGTCCAATCCTAATGTTCTCAATTTGTGAATGGCTCTGGTGGACCACTGAGGGTAAGGGGATGCGGCCAATAGAAAAGGAAATAACCCAACAGGCAAAAGGTGGACTTTAAGCCAAAAGCAGAGAGAATGCAACCAGATATTCAATTCGACTGTACTGAGACCAGCTTCTTGTCTCAACAAGACATTAGAGGTACATCTTGGCGTATTAAATAAAGATCTCAGAAATAAAAAATGCATAAATGTTAAAATTAACACTGAAAAACTTTTGCAATAATTGAACTTTGTAAACCTTTTGTGGAATAAGCATTTATTTTTAGGAAAATGAAGTTGTATTCTTAAAAAAAAAACAACCTTGAGTTTACAAATTATACAACCTGGGAAGTGTAAATAATATGATCATGATTACCTGACAGTGTGGCACTTTTAGAATCTACTTTATGTTGTCATTAAATAGTCAGTTTTAAAACACATATTAAGGAGAAAACTATAACAATCTGCCAGATCGGCTTCACTTGATTAAAAGCTTTATTCTACCTAGATTTTTATTCCTCTTTTGAACGCTTCCAATCTATATCCCGGATAAGAACCTTCATCTCTGACGAAAGGTCCCTTTTTTCTTTCTTATGGGAAGGGGAAAAAAATCACGGATTAACTTGAATATTCTTACGAAACTGGCATCTCTTGGTGGTCTAGATTTTCCTCTTCTATGCTCATACCTTCATGCTTCTATTTTAGCGGCCATGGTGCAAATACAACAACAAGAATCTCAACCTATCTGGTGTCAAATGGAACAAACTTATGTAAATCCCTATACATTACAAGAAGCTAGTTGGATGTTATCTTCTCGTCATCTTAAAGCCTTCTGAGAGAATCCATGTTTGATGGCGATGTTTAAGATATGGGATTGTAAAAGAAAACAATTGATCCCAGGAGTTTCGCCTTTCACTACCATAATTAACCAACTCTGGTTCCCTCCAGCTCAGGAAGTTGGGGCTTATAAGGACTGGACGCAGGCTGGATTCTCTCGCCCAACTGATTTTGTACTTTGTGGGAAAATCCGAGACAAAATTTTTTTTGAACAACAAGCAGGTGTACATTTTTCTTGGCACAGCTATTTACAACTGAAAAATTTGATGGAATTTCTACCTTCTCGAGGCACTTTTGATACACCACATTCTGTCTTTGAGGATATCTTATTAATGTATGCAGATTCTTCTAAGGGCTTGATGGCCAAATTGCAGAAAACACTTTTATTAGCTGAAAATAAATCCCACTGAAGCATCAACATCGCTGGCACGCGGATTTGGAAATGAACTTGTCGGAACGTCTTTGGAAGAAAAATTCAACTTCATCTGTTAATTCTTCAAGAAACTTTGCTATCTGGTTACAATCGTTCAAATTAATTACTCGCTGGTACTATGCACCAGAAAAAATGTGTAAGATAAATTAGTCAGTTAGCCCCCTTTGCTGGAAAAACTGTGGATGCATAGGGTCGTATTTCCACTGCTGGGAGGAGTGTCCCATTATACAGTCTTTTTGGGGTGATGTGATAAAGCCTTTAATGGAGGAGAACTGGAGTTCCACATGGAACTTTAATGGAATCAGCTTCGGTTACATCGGCTCAAACAGAACTTACTTCTATTATATTAGTGGCTGCAAGTTGGCTATCGCGTCCATGTGGAACTCCAGTTCTCCTCCGTCGTTACAACTCTGGTATGACAAAATCTGGGATCAGTTTATTTTGGATACGCTTACACAAATTACTCAAACTACGAGAGCTGATACATCAGCATCTCATTCTCGATTTGTTGCTACATGGTCCAGAGTTCTCCAATTTATGTCAGAGAAAAACATCATTTCCTCAAAATCTTCATATCTTCCCTGGATTTGTTTCTAGTTGTGTTCAACTATCTTTCTCTTTAGAACATGTTGCATATACTGACAGAGCTTATTTAGTCCTTTTCCAGATCAATAATCATTTATTCATTTATAGAACTTAAATATGGAGTTTATACTTGAGGATTGATGCAGTTACAGTCAAATTAATATGTTGCATTTTTGTTGAGTTACGTTTACTTTACTAGTTTCATGTTTGTGCCATTTTCTCCCACAAATTGATACTTTGTATTATGCATTTTGAGATATGTTGCTGTTTACAAATGTTTTTCTTAATATATTTTTTAAAAAAATAAAACCAAATACAGCAAGACTAAAAATGTTTTTTCTAGCCTTCCTCATAGCAAAATCATCCAAAACTTCATCAAAATTTGTTTGTCTAAGTTTGTCACTTTCAGTGTACAGAATGCTCAGTGCAGATAACCTCTCTTGAGACATCATGGCTCTTAATTAATTTTTAATTCTTCTGAGTCTTGAAAAACTCCTCTCTCCTGAGCAGTTAGTGACCATAAAGCTAACAAATAGCCACAAGATTGCTTCCACATGAGGAAAGGCCATCTGAATTTTTTCCTTGTATATAATTTGATAAAGGTCTGTATGAGACAGAGAGTGCTCTTCTGAAAGCCTATGTCTTTGTCTAACATACAGGTGAAAGTGCAAAAATTCATCAGTAAGTTTCAGGTCAATATCTTCTGGGTATGCTTTCATCAACAGTTCGACACCTTGCTGAATTTCTTGCTTAGATGCTGCCAGATTAGCAAGAATGGAAAACAATTGTGCAACATCACTGTACACAGTACTTCTTCTTTTTAAATTGGCTTCAAGTGCATCTAATACAGGAGTTAACGTTTGGCAAGGTGACTTTTGCTTTTTTCTCAAGCTCATAAAAATCTTCTCTAATTTTCGTTAAAAAATCTAGAAGTGAACTGTACAAACTTGCACAAGAACTCAGGTCTGATTTCTGAAGGGCTTTCCTGACCTTGTGAAAGTGACCTAGCACACAGGTCCAAAAATGCAGCATAAACACAAATTCCATTTCTGCCATTTTGATTGTTAGCTTGAAGCCTGGTCTCCCCCTTCCCAATAACATCAGAGTACAAATGACTGAGGGCATCAGGGATAGCACTGTAACTTTCCAAAATAGCTTCTGTGGCTTTTGCGTGTGTGTCCCACCTAGTGTCTGACAAATATTTAGGCACTTTAGACTGAGGTGGCAAAAATGATTTTAGAACTGCCCACCTCTTTGTGGAGGATGAAAAGAAGGTATAAATTTCATTGATAATGCCAAAACAGTTCACTACATCAAGGCAGCAATCCACAGCTGAATGGCTCACCAGATTTAAAGAGTGACCTCCGCATGGAATAAATCTTGCAAATTGTTTTTTTTTCTGATGATTTTTTGCTGCATACTGTTGTACTTACCAGCCATGTTGGCAGCGTTGTCATAAGATTGCCCGCGGCATTTTCAAGCTCAGTAGTGAAATAGTTGAACACTAAAT
>NW_015171529.1:468226-472035 GCF_001447785.1 Gekko japonicus | reverse complement strand
AGCTTGGAAGTTAACGTTTGCCCTTGCTTCCTTGTTAGGTAGGTCAACATGGCATTCCTATGCTTCTCTGAGTTTTCATGAGTTTGGATAAGATGGGGTTTTTGCCAGTCATCAAACCCTTCAGTAGCTAAAGCTGTGGAAGAAGATGCAAGGTTTGGAAAGAGTTTACAAACAAAGCAATAGATCCGGCCTTTTGAGAGAGAATATACTAGCCACTCTTGGCTATATATTTCCCTATTTGCTTTTGTTGAATAAAAAAGAGCTTTTGTGCAAACCCCTGGACTGCTTTTTGTACACTCACTTGGAATTTGTAAATGGTCCACAATGATGCAGAACTTGAGAGGGACCCCTCTCTACCCAATAGGATACTTCCTCATGTGATAATTCTGACCACAAACCAACATCTGTTACAGTAGATCTGTGTTTGGCATTATCTTTATCTGCATCTGGAACACCTTGGACTTGACCTATCTTACCAGGTGTGAACTGTAAAATCTGACTATTTACACTATTTTCTTGTGGCTCTTTAGCCTCTCCCTGTCCAGTATTGAATTAGTTCTATATTAGTTCTTGAATTAGTTCTATATTTTCAGTTTTTTAAGGCACTGGTAGAGGGCAGAGTGGGGGAGACTCCATGGTCAGAGCACCAGACTGGGGTTTTAAACAAATAACAAAGATTTTATTGACTATTTACAAGTAACAAGATTTTAAACACAAAAAGGCACTTTAAATCAAACACAGAAAGGAAAACACCACTGGGCACAAATAAAATAAGACAAAACGCAGCTCCTCTGTCCCTGAACTGATCTCTATACTTATTTTCCCTCAGGATGAGGTTCAGTTACCAACCTGCAGCCTGGCCTCCTGCCTTCTACAGGTAGTTCTGGATCCCTCCGAGGATCCCTTCCCACTGCTGCCTTCCCTGATCCCCAAGGCCTCTCTCTGCCTGTGGCAATCTGCAGCAAGAGCCTCCTGGCCTCTCTGAGAATTGCAGGAAGACTCCCCCCTCCCAGGCTGGCTGGAACATTTATATCTTCTGACTCCACCCACTGGCTTTCCCGCACTTTTTGGCCATAGAGGCATCTGGGATTTGTAGGCCTACCCTGGAGTTTTGCCCTACTTCCCAGGGTGGGTGGCCATTTTAACTAAACTAAACAACCTAAACTAAAGCAAATACAAGATGGAGTCTATTCTCTTACATCCAACAAGCCAACCCTATAGCATAACATTATTTTTCAAAATTGCCAAAAGGAATCAAAATAATTTTCTCCAAGACAAATGCAATTAGGACGCTTGAAAATGATGCAAAAACATAGGTTAATAATTAACTATAATTTCTCATCTAATAATTCCAGCAGCAGCAAACACCAGGCTCTCATCCAACAATCAATACTAGCCATTTAAAAGAGCCAACTGCCAAAAAAGTTATATCAAATAAATATAGAAAACCTTGATTAGATTCTGCAATGGCTTTAGAACAATTAATCTACTATTAATGTATAAAGCAATATTGTTTGGATTTATTGGCATGACAATTGATACCATCAATATTTCTTTTTATGTCCAAGAAGTTCTGAGAAAGGGGAGGACCCAAGATGGCGACTGTTGCAGATGCCAGACGCTGAGCTCCTCGTTTTAATTATGGTTTTTAACCTGCAAAATACTCCCTCCGGACCTTTTTGTTTCTTGCTTTGGCTATAATTCTTTGCCTGCCGCTGGATTTAATCTGGATAGCCTCAGACAGCTGTGGGTAGCAACAAACATTTACTTTAATTGCCTCAGTTATCTTCTCTGCCTTGGGAGTTAACAGAAGACCTGCAACGGTGGGGACACTGGACGATAACAAGGCCAGCGGAAACAACCGGAGCACAGCCAACATAGTTGGAAGGACACAAAGGTAAAGGAATTTAATGTTTCTGTGTGTCAGCCTTTATAATATGGCCAGAAAGAAGGAGGGGAAGAAAACTGTGAAGCCTGGAATCTGCAGTTAACCGGTCAAGTCAAGCCGAGTTGATATTTCATAAGAGTGGGTTGTACTGTTAAAACAGAGCAAAAGCTAAGGGATTTCCTTTAACAGTTCACTTTTACCCAGCTTAGTAAACACAGCCAATCACAATAACTCTTCACAGCCCACACAATCATTGTGCTCCAACTTGAGCAACAGTTTGGAAAAACCAGCTGGGAGGGGCCACTCTGCCAGTTTAGTGTAGTGGTTAAGTGCACGGACTCTAATCTGGGAGAACCAGGTTTGATTCCCCACTCCTCCACTTGCACCTGGCTGGATGACCTTGGGCAAGCCATAACTCTGGCACAGCTGTTCTTGAAAAAAAGCAGTTTCTGTCAAGAGTTCTCTCAGCCCCACCTACCTCACAGGGTGTCTGTTGTGGGGAGGGGAAGGGAAAGGAGTTTGTAAGCCGCTCTGGTTAGTGAAGGGTGGGGTATAAATCCAATCTCCTCCTCTTCTTCTTCTGCAAGGTGCTGGGGAAATCCATATGATACAGAGTTCCTAAGAGTCAGCATGACAAGTGAGGAACAAAACCTGGGAGTTTCAATGGCCCGCAAGCATCAGCGTGGACCAGTAGATTTGCTCTCATCCCTCCCCCTTCCAAGCAAAGCAAAATTGACTCTTTTTTTGCCCCAGTTAGCTCCAAGAGGCATAAAGACCCTTTGACAGAGGTGACCCTTGGTTCTGCCTCTAAACAATGTACTGCAGACCACTCTGATAAGGCATGGACAAGTGAAAATCCCACCCCAGCAGGCAATCCTGAAGCAGAGGAAGTAAACAATGAGGTTGTTAAGATGGCAGAGATAGTTCTTCTTTGCTCCGGAACAGTACAGTTTATCTTTGAACAACTAAATCAAGTTCTGTTAAAGCTAGACCACCTTACCTCAATGTCTAGGCCACCAAGTCCTGATACAAACTTATCACCTCAAGATCCGTCCAATAATATAAAAAAAGTTATATTAAAAAAACCCTTTTCAGTTCCTCTGCTCCGCACAGGTATCTGTTAACCTTTGGAAGTCCAACATTCGTCTCACAGATTCGGCTCTTTGGTCCCTTGAGTGTGGCTTTTCCGCCATAGGTGCTGACGGCCTATTCCCTCCATTGTTCTCTATGGTGGGAAAAAAGTAACTTTTTTCCCCACTATAGAGAACAATGGAGGGGATGGGGCAACCTTTTGGGGGGCCCGTAGAATTAAACCCCCTGGTTTAATGTTCCTGAAACATGGCGGGTATCTTGGGAAGAGGCTCCAGCAGCTACCCTGTGATTCTGGAGCCTCTCCCTCAAACCCCCTCCCCTCCAGCCCCCAGAATATACCCTATGTTTTCGCCATTGACTTCAATGGCCCATAGGATATAATGGGGCCGAACTGCGACAAGCCGATTCAGATCAGAGAATCTGACTCGGCCTGCAGCAGCCTGAAAAGGGGCAGAATGGGCCATTTTCGGGAGGGCGTTCGATTCTGAATGCACATCTCTCCAGCAGCCGGCTTGCTTGGGCTCCCTGCAGCTGCGGGGATCCTGAGCAAGCCAAGGGAAGGTGGTTTAAACCGCCTCTCCTTCCCTCCAGCAGCTGGCTTGCTTGGGCTCTCTGCAGCCGCTGGGATCCTGAGCAAGCCAAGGGAAGGGAAGGGAAGGTGGTTTAAACCGCCTCTCCTTCCCTCTAGCAGCCAGCTTGCTTGGGCTCTCTGCAGCCGCTGGGATCCTGAGCAAGCCAAGGGAAGGGAAGGTGATTTAAACCACCTCTTCTTCTCTCCAGCAGCCGGCTTGCTCGGGCTCCCCGAGCAAACCAAGGGAAGGGAAGGTGG
>NW_015171529.1:467616-467804 GCF_001447785.1 Gekko japonicus | reverse complement strand
CGCCCTCTGGTGCATGGGTGAGTCCCCAAAGTTTGACTCTTCCTCTACAAGTCTCTAGCGCTGGAGGTATTTGCCTCCTTCCCTCCTGCCTGCTATGGCTGCATAATTGTGAGAGATTTCTTAACATAGTGTTCCTGCCAGGGAAGCTGGGGACCCTGCCCATGAGTCTCCATTTCATCCTCACAACA
>NW_015171529.1:442810-466787 GCF_001447785.1 Gekko japonicus | reverse complement strand
TCCTGGACCAAGTTCAACAAGTAGACTGACAGTTAAAAGTCCTCTCGTGGAATACCATGGGATGGAGTAACAAATTTCATGACTCACACTTCTCCAAGTACTTACAGAAATATGACATATTGTGTCTCCAGGAAACCTAGTAACTGGAGCCTGATGCAATAACTCTCCAAGGGTATCACCCATTCACAGTTCCAGCAACTAAGACAAACAGCAGGGGCTGTGGTAGTGGTGGCCTGGCAACCTTGGTCTCAACAGACTTGTCAGTTGAAATCCAAGCCCTGGAAAGTAACCCCCAGGACTTAATACAAGTCTTAAAGATTAGCGGGCTCCAGGCTGGCTCTCTTCTTTGTATAAATGTTTATTTTCCTCCCAAAATCTCCAATCTTCGGAATACGGACAATGTCTGGAATAAACTTTCCGCTACCCTGGAATCTTTGGATCTTCAGCACCCCAATTCTCATGTTCCCCTTTGTGGTGATTTTAACGCCAGAATGGGCGTGGGCCAGTGTGACCTCCATGATGAATCTTTCCACCAGACCACTTTACAAGTAAGCTTTTTAGATAGAAGGTCCAAGGACTTAACCATCAACTACACAGGAACAAAACTTTTAGAATTGTCCTCTGTTCATCAGCCCCACAACTTGCATGGTACTGGCTTTGACTCTTTGCATGGGACATACGTACATCTCCTCTCGAGGCGCTAGTACGATTGATTATATTCTTGTTTCATCCTCCCTCCCACTCCATGTTCTTCACTTCAATGTTGAAGATAGGCCTGAGAGCGAGCATAGTCCATTAAGTCTAAATTTAAATCTCATTGGAAAATCTTTGACCCGCAACCCAAAGAATACAACTGATGGCATTCGCTTTGGAGAAAGCAGAATTAGATGGTCCCTACAGCAAAAATATTGAGGAGCTTATGGCAAGTGATGCCCTCTTGTCTTTGCGGCAAGAAATACTGAATAATGATCCTAACTAGATTAAATGCTACAAAGAGATATCAAAGCTATTAAGACCCCATCTTGTACGGAAGAAACCTCAAACCCTCTGCACAACATCCTCATGGGGATGGTTTGACCAGGAGTGCAGACAATCCAGAACCAGGTTAACTAGATTTCTCCAGCAGGCCCATTTCTCAAGAGACGGACTGCCTACTGACCAGCTAATATTAATGAGATCAGCATACAAGGAGTTGCTGAAACAAAAGAAGCAGGATTTCTCCAGATCCCTGTGGAGGGAGCTTGACCTTGCAGCCCGAGACGAAAAATGAGCCTTGGTGTCTCTCGGTCTGGGAAACGCAATGCCCTTGATTGAAGTCCAGATCAGCACCCAGGACTGGTTTTCCCACTATATTTGGGTTTTTGATAGTTATACCAAGTTGTCTACCACAGTTGAGCCTCCTATTCACCCTATCACTCACCCAGATACTCCTCCTTGGCCGCCAGTTTCAATTAAGGAGGTCAAAAATCTCATTAACTCCCTCAAATATGGCAAGGCCCCAGGAGAAGATATGATGCCTCCGGAGATCTTCAAGCAATTCCCTGATTAGTGGGCACCTGTCTTGGCAAAGGTATTCACTCAAATTAATTCAAATGGGCTTATCCCAGTCGGCTGAAGACAAAGTATAGTAGTCCCAATATTCAAAAAGGGCAACAAAACAGATCCTAATAACTACTGACCAATCAGCCTGTTGAATACTGCCTCCAAACTCTATAGCAAATTCCTATTGAGAAAGTTGGAAGACTGGGAGTTCGACAACCAAGTCTTCCAGAACAAGTAGGATTCAGAAAAGGCCAAGGCACTATTGACCATTGCCAGACATTGTATCGCATAGCTACAGGTTGCATAAAGGGCCCTACTAGACATCTATTTGTACCTTTCATTGACCTAGCAGCAGCCTTTGACTCAATTGACAGAGAACGGCTGTGGTCCAAACTGGCAAATACCAACATTGATAAACGCTTGCTGTATCTAGTAAGGCAACTTCACGGTAACACATCATCAAAAAATCAAAAATAAGAGTGGGCATCTCAGGCTCATTGACAGACAGTATTTCTGTAACCAGAGGTGTGAAACAGGGCTGTGTTCTTGCCCCTCTCCTCTTCAACCTCTATATTAACGACATCATCAAGAGGCTCTCTGACCCAGAAGTTTTCCCACCGAGACTTGGCTCATGGAAAATTTCAATTCTCCTTTTCGCCAATGATATGGTGTTACTGTCCATAACTCAAATCGGCCTTAGAAGAGTGTTGTTAAGGCTAGGAGACAGCTGTAAAGAAGAGCACTTAAAAATAAATCACTCAAAGGCCAAGGTGATGGTCTTTGGAAACAGGAGGCGATCCTTTCACTGTGTGATAGACGGTATCCCAATTGAGCAAACCCAGACCTTTAAATATCTGGGGATCACCTTCAGCGATACACTGTCTTGGAAGGCTGATATAGAAACAAAACAATAACAGCTCTCCGCTCATTTGGGGCAATTTTAAAATTTTACCGTACAAAAGGGGGCTTCCTGATAGACCCAGCCCTGAAGTTTTCTAGAGCAAGACAATCGCCCAACTTCTTTATGGGGTTGGGGTATGTGGCTGGAATGATTCCACCATTGCCAGCCTGGAGAGAATCCAAAACCTTTTTATGAAAAGGCTGCTAACAGTACCAACAAACACCCCAGCAGCATTGTTTTGTTTTTGTTTTTTAAGCCCCCGGAGGGGATTTTTTATTGCATTTTTCTAAAATGCTATGATTACATTGAACATAGTTGATCAAACTATATTATTTATCTTTAAAACCATTTTTAACTGTTTAAAGAAAATCCTAAGAGCATCATTAACAATAAAAAAGCTTTAAGGCACCTTCATTTTGTTTTATCTTTTCTAATCCTTAATTGACATTCTCGTTTATGGGCTGCCGCCCCCTTTTCGAAAACAGAGTCCTCATCGGAAGTAGCAGAATCCATTTCATCACTAGGCTTGCTGTCTTCTTCTTCCTTGCCGTCCTCACTGGACTCTCCCAGTTGCAGTCTCAGGAACTCTCACGTTTTGGAAACAGAGTCAATCTTTTCTTTTTTGTTCTGCAGTTTGAAAATGACACCTTCGGGGGGTCAACCATCTGTAAGGAATGCTGTTTGTTTGTAAAAAAAATGAAATCAAGTCTTTATACTTCTTTATACTTCTTCTTTCTTATTTCAAATGGAATATCTTTTAAAATCCTGATAATATTGCCTCCAGTTTTTAAGGGCGTTCCTGTAGTTGCTTTCAGGATTTGATCCCTCACATGTCTCTTCGAGAATCTAACCATTAGCTCCCCAGGCAGATTATTTTTCTTGATATAAACAGAATAGGTTCTATAAACCACATCCATTTCGTTTGCAAGATATTCTGCTTTTAAATCTGTAACTGGGGCTAGTGCATCACTCAGCAGTTGTTTTATATTATCTCTTTCTTCCGGGACCCCTTAGAACCAGAGGAATAGATTAGCTTTTTCCATTTGTAGCTGTAAAAGTTGATATTCATCTGAAGTTTGCTTCTTTTCCAGCATTTGGATTTTTTTTTTTTTACCTTTTTGGAGTTGGCATCCCCGGTGGTTTCACTTTTGCTAGTCTGTCTTTCTCCGTCTTTTTACCCACCAGGTTTTGGATTGTTTACTTTTCTGAGAACTTGCTAAGTCTCTGAAATTCACCCAAATGCTTACAGGCGCTGTAGTTGATCTCTTAAAACAGATTTCAACACTTTTATTTCTGCTCCCCCTTGGCAAATTGCTTTTCTGTTTGTGCGTATGGGAGGGGCCCCTCCCCTGCTCGCTCGTCTCGCCATCCCCAGGGGGGCTTTCTTTTAAATTTTCGGCGCCAGACCTTAACTCAACTCACAGTTCATTGATGGTCTGAAGACCTCGCTCAAGGTACATTTTATACGCACAATCTCCAACGCTTGTCCTGGTCAGTGGCTCCTGTTACATTATGGATGCAGCAACAGCAGGACTGTCAGGGTGGAAGAGCACCTCAATTCCCCAGCAACACGCTGGAGAAGAGGCCACCCTTCAAAGCCCCATGGCTAGGAGCCTTCCACAAAGGCTGGGGGGGGTGGCGACCAGTCGCTCCCCTCCAAACCGCTGGCATGCGGATTGCTTCCCTGGGAGGTCCGGGAGAGGCATCCGCTATCATGTCGCCATAAACCAGAAGTCCCCCAAGCAGCACTGTTAAGAGCAAAATTCAGACTTCCCTCTCTACTCATAAAGCTTTTTATAACTATTGGCACAAATTGAAGAGAGCACCTACAGATCATATTTCAAGCAGCTGCTTCCTAGCTTGCCTAAAAGACCCTAAATGGGTATCCAAATACAATAGTATATTGCAAATATATAACCTTCTGTATGTAATCCATGGGCCACTTCGGACCTACTTTAACGGAAGGGAACAAATATACATCCAGGACGCTGCCTAAGATAGGAGAGTCATCCCAGAAAATAAATCCTCACCCTGGTACAAATTGATCAAATCAGGACTTCCAGTTTTGGTGGCCTGATGGCGGCCGCATCCCCAGGGAGCTCCTGGGGGGCAATCCGCGGACCAGCTTAATGAGAGGGGGTGCAAATGTCTGTGACCCCTGGGACTCTTGCAATGGGTCCCTTGCCATGGGGCGCTGAGGGCTGCCTCTCTGCGGGCACACTGCCAGCAGATTGAGGCTTTCCTTTGCCCCGAAGGTCTCTGCGCTGTGTTCCCAAATGGGACTAAGCTACGCACACCAGCACAAGCGCTTGGAGGTAATTATAACAAAACATTGTAAGAGATTCCAGAGTGCAATAACATCTCATCTTTTATGCTTTTTCTTTCTCAAATGGTAAACTGCCGCCCCCAGTTTAGAGTCTGAGTTCTCGTCAGAAGATGCCACTGCTCCCTCTTCTTCACTTTCTTTGGAGCTGTCGTCTTCCTCTCCTGCTGGGCGACTATGTTGATGCAAAAATTCACGTGCCTTTTCAACAGAGTCGATTTTTTCTTTCTTCTCCATAAATTTGAAGATTATGTATTCGGGTACAATCTATCTGTAGTGAATGTTGTTCTTCTGCAGATATAAAACCAAGTCTCTTTATTTTCTTCTTTTCCTTCTTATTTCAAACGGAATGTCCTTCAACACTTTTATTTCTTTGTTCTTGATTTTCAGGGTAGTTCCATTTGTTGCTTTGAGAATTTGGTCTCTCACTTGTCTTCTGGAGAATCTTATCATAACTTCCCCTGGTAGATTATTCTTTCTTGTAAATTCTGAATATGACCTATAGACCGTATTGATTTTGCTTTGTAATGTATCTGTTTTTACATCTGCCATAGGGCCTAAAGCATCACACATAGTCTGTTTCAGATTCTCTCCCTTCTCTTCCGGGACACCTTGAAATCTTAGAGAATAGCTTGCTCTTTCCATTTGTAGCTGTAGCAAATGAGACTCCTCCGTTAGTCTCTTTTTCTCCATCGCTTGCAGTTGTTATTTGAGCTTCTTGGTGTTGACATCCACTTCTTTCAGCTCTTGCTCAGTTTTTTCTGTTCTTTTAACTATCTCATTTAATTGAGTTTGCTGTGCATTGAACTTATGGTGCAGTGCCATGACTTGTTCCAGCAGAGGGCGCAATGCTTAAGTCAGCATCCTTTGCAGCTCTGTAGTTGTGTCCTGTTTAGGCACAGAACTTGCTGGGCTGGCATTTCCAGCAAGAAGCTTAGGTTTCACTTGCTTGTCTTTCTCATCCTTCCTCGTAGGCGCCATGTTTGGGAATTGTTTACTTTTTATAAAAGTTATCACAGTCTCTGGTACTCTTAAATCAGCCTGGTAAGTTCTTAAATACTCTTTATTTCAATCCGTCTTGCTTCATTAGCCCACCCCCTTTTCGCAGTAACTCAAAGTTTGCTAAGTTTTTTTTTAGCGGGGGAGAGTTTCCTCCTCCCCTCGCTTTCAAAGGGGAGGTTTTCAGCTAGTTCTTCAGTGTTTCTCGATTAGACATTAACTCACATTTCAACTATAGATCCACTTTTGTTTTCTGTTCACTTGGCCACCAAACGCTTGCTCCAGTGTGCGATTTCTAGTTCCCATTCAGGACGCTCTGCAGCAGGACCTTTGGGGCTTGGAGTAGCCCCCCTTTGCCGGCAGGATCGCTGGAGGAAGGGCTCTCTAGCACTCCATGGCTGGGAGCCCAACACAACGGCTCCGGGGGTGGCGCAGACAGTCACGCCCCCTCCCAACTGTGGGCTCTGATGGAAGCATGTTTACATTTCATTTCTGCCTTGGTCAGGGAAGACAAAAACTTCACGGCAAACATGTTTGATAGGAGAACACACCATGTTTGACAGCTGCCATCACCCATGAGGTGAACCTCCAACCTCTTCACCACCCTACTGTCTGCCTCTGACAGCAGTTCAACAGCTTTGTAGCTGTGGAGTTTCAGTTCCTTGCCTTGCAGAGATTTTGCATCTGCACAGAAGCTGAGGTGGTTCGACCTAGGATCACAGATGGTTGAGTCAGGAAATGAAATGACACAAAGGCATAACTACACCTCCCATAAGCCTGTGAAAAAATGAGCAAGTGTGAGATAATGCTGATAACATGGACTCAAGTGAACAAAAAGACTAAGCTCATTAATAAGGTTTATGTATGAAGTGCTTATTTATAATTTGTGATTGACTGATTTATTTACTCAGTCTTTCTTTATACAATTTGCTGTCCAATGGTGGGAAGCAAGGACAGGTCTGCAGAAGAGGGAAAGGAGCAAAGTAGAACTCCCATTGGGCTGTGTGAGAAGGCATCTATATAAAACTGCCTATTTTATGGCACTTTGCTGTTTGAATCCATGAACAGTAACCCAAAACCAGGCTTGACCTTTTCACTAACAGCCAAACAGATCAATGAAAAATCAGCTTCCTGTTCACACTGGTGATTGTAAGCTGAATCAGCAGGTTTTCAAGCATTCCTAATCTAGGTGCAAAATGCATTCACAAAATTGTTGTATCTCACACCTTGCATGGCTGCATTAAAACAAACTTTCTTTGTAATATTTTTCCCCGTAGTTGCTGTAGATTTTCCGGGATGTGTGGTCGTGGTCTTGGCATTGTAGAACCTGACGTTTTGCCAGTAACTGTGAGTGGCATCCTCAGAGGTGTAAACACAGAAAGATGGAATACTCTCTGTGTCAAGGTGAGAAGAAAATGGTAGGCAGTAAATTTATATCTACTCCAGAAGGTGGATGGGGCTGAGTCATTGTCTTGTAGGAGTTCCCCAGGCTATGGACATCCTAATGGAGGAGCTTTCCTGAGGAGGTTCTTTTGTTTCCTGAGGAGGTTGTTAAAATTCTAATCTTATCTGTAGTGCTATTGTCTGATGTAAAGCCTTTTGTGTTTTTCAGGACACAAGCCTTCAACAACATATTTTTCCAGTAGGTTTTAATGTTATTACACATCACACTATATGTATAATATTACACGTGTATTTGTTTCTTTAATAAATTAGACAATGAGAAACAATCTATAAGCTTATCATGATTCATTATTTAACTATCACCAATTTTTATATAATTTATATAAAATTTATTGCCATCTTGACTGGTTCTAATTTAATGTCTATTATTTGTGATTTTAATGATATATCAACTGTATTTTTAACCATTTGTAGTGTTGAGCGGCGGTGGCTCAAGTGGTTAAGACACTGAACTGCAGGCTGTGGAAGGTCAGTAGTTCAGCTGTTTGAGACCCAAATGCCACATGACGGAGTGAGCTCCCATCTCTGGTCCCAGCTCCTGCCAACCTAGCAGTTCGAAAGCAAGGCATTGCAAGTAGATAAATAGGTACCACTTCGGTGGGAAGGTAACAGCGTTCTGTGTGCCTTAGCATCTAGTCATGCCGGCCACATGACCACGGAAATGTCTTCAGACAGCGCTGGCTCTTTGGCTTTGAAACGGAGATGAGCACCGCATCCCTAGAGTCAGATCTGAATGGCTTTCAAGCAAGGGAAACGTTTACCTTTACCTTAAATCACCCAGAGCCTGCCCTGCAGGGTGGGCAATTCATAAGTTTAATAAAATAAATAAATAATGAATAAAACTTAATTTCACTTCAAGACATATGTGCACTTGTCTTGGTATCTCTCTTGAAACTCACTTGATAAGACATGAACTAATGGAACTACAAAGAGAAGCCAATGGTGACTGAACCCAGTCTGAACCCAAAATCACTGGGCCCGGATGGCATACATCCGAGAGTTCTGAATGAACTCAGATGTGAACTTGTGGATCTCCTGACAAAAATATGTAATCTTTCATTAAAATCTACGTCCATTCCTGAGGACTCGAATGTAGCTAATATCCCTCCCATCTTTAAAAATGGTTCCAGAGGAGCCCTGGGAAATTACAGGCTGGTCAGTCTGACATCGATACTGGGTATGTTGGTGGAAACTGTTATTAAGGAAAGAATTAGTAGGCACATTGATGAACAAAAACTATTGAGGCAGACTCAGCATGGGTTCTGTAAGGGAAAATCTTGTGTCACTAACCTGCTAGTGTTCTTTGAGGGAGTGAACAAACATGTGGGCAAGGGGGACCCAATAGATGCTGTTTACCTTGACTTCCAGAAAGCTTTTGATAAAGTTCCTCATTAAAGGCTCCTAACTAAGCTCAATAGTCATGGGATAAAAAAACAAGTCCTTTTGTGGATCAAAACTGGCTAATTAATAGGAAACAGAGAGTGAGTATAAATGGGCAATTTTCTCAGTGGAGGGTAGTAAGCAGTGGGGTACCGCAGGGATCAGTACTTGGTATGATGCTTTTTAACTTGTTCATTAATGATTTGGAGTTGGGAGTAAGCAGTGAAGTGGCTAAATTTGCAGATGACACAAAGTTGTTCAGAGTAGTGAAAAGCAGGAAGGATTGTGAGGCACTCCAAAGGGATTTGTCGAGGATGGGCGAGTAGACATCAACATGGTAAATTGGGTTCGATGTGACCAAGTGCAAAGTGATGCACACTGGAGCCAAAAATCCTAACTATAAATACATGTTGATGGGGTCCGAACTGGTGGAGATTTTTTATACCACTTTGAAACAAGTACCATACCAGTATAAAGAAAGACGGTGTCAAGACTGCTTTACAAATGAACATGCAGATTCGCCCAGTGTATGACCAGTGCTATGCTGCGGATTATTAGGAAGGGAATTGAAAACAAATCAGCCAGTATCATAATGCCCCTGTATAAATCAATGGTGCAACCTCATTTGGAATACTATGTACAGTTCTGGTCACCACACCTCAAAAAGGATATTATAGCATTGGAAAAAGTGCAGAAATGGGCAACTATTATGATAAAAGGGTTGAAACACTTCCCTATGAAGAGAGGTTGAAGCGCTTGGGGCTCTTTAGCTTGGAGAAACAATGGCTGAGGGGTGACCTGGTTTATAAGATTATGCATGGAATAGAGCAGGTAGAGAAAGAAGTACTTTTCTCCCTTTCTGACAGTACAAGAACTCATGGGCACTCAATGAAATTTCTGAGCAGTCAGATTAGAACAGACAAAAGGAAGTACTTCTTCACCCAAAGAGTGATTAACACATGGAATTCACTGCCACAGGAGGTGATGGCAGCTACAAGCATGGGCAGCTTCAAGAGGGAATTAAATAAACATATGGAGCAGAGATTCATCAATGGCTATTAGCCACAAGGTATACATAGGAACGCTGGGGCAAGTGATGCACTGTATTCTTGGTTCTTGGGGGGGGCAACAGTGGGAGAGCTTCTAGTGTCCTGGCCCCACTGATGGACCTCCTGATGACACCTGGTATTTTTGGCCACTGTATGACAGTGTTGGACTGGATGGGCCATTGGCCTGATCCAACACTGGCTTCTCATATGTTCTTATGTTCTTATGCCCATGCTAGACCATACAACTTGACCCCAAAATACCCATACTACATCGGACACAAATATAGTAGAGCAACATTGGATGACTACCTCAAGACCCATTCCTTTAGTGAGAAGTAGTTCTCTTAAAGGGGTTACATTCTGGCTAAAGTCTAGCAGTAGTAGGCCTGTTGGTGAGTCTATAATAAATAGACTTGTGTCCTGACTAACTGACATGGTAGTTTTGTGGAGGCCTTAGAGTGACCACATGACTACTCTGGGCTACTGGTGTTTGGATGCCCACTGGACAGGAAGCTTGTTTTGTACCAAAATCTATTATTGCTCATATTCATCTCAACCTTTGGATCTGTTGAGACCTCCTGAAGTCTCTAGCCCCAAATAACTTCAAGTCTGTGGCTAGAGTAAAACAGCACCCTCTATAAAATTAGTATCCAGTGACATTTAAGTTCTCATTTATGTGTGTGTGGTTTTCAAAATTTGAGAGGGTTTTTTCAATTTAAAGGGGTATATTGAAAGAAGTTGTGATCATGAAGACTTCAGTTAACGTAATTTATCTAAAACCTCTACAAAGATTGTTGTTGCATTTGGAAGCAGTAATAATATGTGGGAAATCATATTACTACATGTTTCATCCTATGCCAAGGCAGCTGCTCATGTGGTAGCGATCTGCAGCAAATTAGACAGCAGTTAAAGTGAGATTTTTCCACAATCAAGAACAAAGCAAGACCAGTTAGTATGAGAACAGCTTGTTCTGGTTGCTAATGTGCTTAAAAACTTGCTGTGCCTAATTTAAAACAGCTCCTGTGCAAGGATGCTGACATTGGTTTCTGCGGTCTAGTGCTAAATCAGAACCAAATGGAAGGGGTTAAAGATGATGACAAATTAGATACTGACATCTTCTGCTCCAGCTACAGAGGGTATTCTCTTTTTTCATTCTTGCTATTGATTTAAAAGTTAATTCCCCACAATATTAAAATTTTCAATGGATGACAGCTTACTGACTGTCAGCTGAAGAAAAACTACACTGAACATCCAATTCAAATTACTTAAAGATGTGTTAAATTGGTATGGAGAAAGTTGTGTTTCCTCGGTGGCTGCTGGAGCTAAATCTCAAGTGTCTTTAGAAGTGTATCTTCTCCCCCTCATCAGTGCATAAAATCAAAGTAAGATATAGGAAGACCTGTATCCCGAATTCCTTCCTTATACACCAAACTAGTAGAAGTAACTGGGATAACCCACATGCACAGTTCTTTTCTTTGTAAAATGCAATCATGTGTGTATGCTCTCTCCTAGTCTGAAAGGTCTTGTAGAAAGAAAACACACACTACATTCTGCTACAACTGTACTTCCCCAGATCTTTAAATTGCCTTACAGATACAGACCCCTCCCAATCAGGTTGGAATTACCTTTGAGGCTATATGGGAATGACTCCGAGGAGACTGTGTTGCTTTACTGTCCCTTGAATAAATGTCATTTTCAAAGACTAAAAAAAAAAAGCACAATGCCTTTAGGGAGAGCCTTGGAAGATGTACATAAAACTTCACATCTCTGTCATTAAGTCTCTTTTGAACAAAGGGTTTGAATACTTCTTTTCCATCTACTTCAGACTTCAGGAGATCACTTGCCATTTAAGCTGCAACTTGTGTGCCAGATGAAATATAGAACAGTCTTTGATTTTTCTACCTCAAAAGGGTTAGCAAAGTTTTGCAACTCAGTCACCAGTGACTGAAGCTCCCACCCCTAATCTTAAATGGTTGTATTTCCTTTTGTACTGAGCTTTCCAAACCAGTCGCTATTTCCAGTGTGGAACCTACATGGTTCCCTTTGCAATGTCTTGACAGACAACATCTGTAACAAGCTAGGTTGTTTCTCCTGAAACTTGTGACACATCCTGTGTCTTTCAATTGATTGTTCAATTATCAAGTCAACAGGAATTCTTGATGCTGTGTATCTGATCTGAATACACTACTGTTCTTCAGCACACTGACAACTCCTGTTAGTATTTGACAGGTTTGTGAGTGCCAGGAAGCAGACAGATGGGTGCAGACCATAACTGTGGGGGTTCATGCTGAAGAATAAATGGCACAACTTTTCAATGCACACAAATAGAATGCATGTTCTCCTTCATAATTCAAAAGGATCTCAACAACAACATACTGTTTATGTACTGAATTTATAACCTAGTTTATCATCTAGCACCTTATTCTTATATGCCTAGTATACTTCATGCATTAATGACATCTGTCCAGTATGAATTTTCGGAAGGGTTTTCTTATCAATCCCTAAACCCTGCTATAACTTCATCAGTTAGATACTGTATTTCAGTTACTTTTCTGAACATGTCAAATAACTGTTGTCTTCCCAGGACATCCATTACAAATCTGTGCATATCCATTGTCCTGGTGCGATGCTTTCAAGTCAATACGCTTTCAGTGGAATATTTGTTAGGGTTGCAAGAGTGTTGCTATTCTGTTTTGCTTGGAGGATTCTCTGGTTTGACATTGGCTTGGATTCTCAGGTTGGACATTTGTTGTGTCAGGCTTGTCACATTGTCCCTTGCTTCTGCTGGGATTCCCTGGTTCTGCACTGGTTATTTGGGCCTGTTGGTTCTGTCTGTTTTCAGAGAATTTTGGCCAGGAGTTGCTCTGCTTGCTGTTCTGTCTTTGGCTATTTTTGCCCTGGAGAAAGCACGCCCCCTCCGGAAACAATGGAGGATGGTGCAGAGCACCTTGTTCAGCAACCCCCAAAATTGGACCTTGTGGTCCAAGTCACTTGAAACCTGGTGGTTATTTAAAGAAGCACCAGCAGCTCTACTCCCTCCAGACCTCCAGAAAGATTCCCCATATGGAATAATATTGGAATCTCTCCCCCCAAAAAACCATGGGTATAAATAGCAAACCAGTATTTGGAACCTGGACAACTAGCTCCCTGGTATCCAGATGCAAAAATATAGATTTGGTAGCTCTTTGTGTCACATCTAATACATGTTACATTTTATTCAGTTATTACTAAAATATGTTTAGATCGCCTTTCCCCACCATATTGTGGATCCAAGGAGTTTATAAAAATATGCACACAAGCACACATAATACTGAATACAATAAAATCACAAAGACCTAATAACAACATCATCAACAAAGCAACAACTTAAATCCATGTGCATAATCTACACAACTGGCATTTTGGCTGGGAAGGAGTCAGCTCTCACCTTCACTGGCACCAGAGCAGTCATTAGTCTGTTGCAGCAAAACTACACAGGAGTCAGGTAGCATCCTAAATATTAATAAAATATATTTCAGCACATGCTTTTGTGAGCCAGAACTCACTTCTGTAGATGCACAGAAGCGTACATGCATAGGCTTGGTTAAATACCAAACTGGAGGGTGGGTAATGTGACAATGACAGACTGGTGTTAAATAATACCCAATCGAAAGAGAGATTGGTTCACCTAGAGTAGATGTGAGACACTTCCAAGCAGCAACATAGAAGAATAAACATAAATATAATACAGGAGAAAATTAGATTGTGGGACAAATCAACAACTGTAAGATATCTTGGGCTGTAACAACTATAGTGAGGAAGACTTTGTGGGATCTGATGACTTTTGTGAAATTTAGCACATGGTATCACATTTTCATAACATCAGTAGAATGCTTTGCTTTCTGTTTTGCAAAGCCTCTTGGACAGCTGAGTGAACTATTTCAGTGTTTTGACACTGCTTTTATATTTTTAGGACTAGTTTCTTTGATTATTTATTTATTTATTTACTAGCAGTAAAGCCCGTTGTGGAAATAAATACAACGAGATCTAGAAAGAGGCTCTGGGGGAGTGCTCTGGCTTTGGGCAAACAGTGTCATTTTGCTGTGGTGACCTCAGCAGGGTATAATGACAGAGTCCACTGTTTTCTCCAGAGGAACTGCTCCCTGCTCCCTGAAGAGTAGTTGTAATTTTGAGTGATCTGTAGCCCTCACCTGGAGATTGGCAACAATTGTTACCCAGGATGAAATGGCTGGTTTGTAGGGTGGAGTCTATGGCATTCTACCTGTCTCAGGTCCCACCCCTCCGCAAACCCCACCGTCTTGCGGGGAGGGGGGTGAGTTTGAGGTGTGGAATGCAGTGAAGTCCAATCAGCTTCCATATGCAAAAGACCTTGAAGGTTCCATATGCAACTGACATTCCAACTGCCTTGCGGGGAGGGGGGTGAGTTTGAGGTGTGGAATGCAGTGAAGTCCAATCAGCTTCCATATGCAAAAGACCTTGAAGGTTCCATATGCAACTGACATTCCAACTGCCTTGCGGGGAGGGGGGTGAGTTTGAGGTGTGGAATGCAGTGAAGTCCAATCAGCTTCCATATGCAAAAGACCTTGAAGGTTCCATATGCAACTGACATTCCAACTGCCTTGCGGGGAGGGGGGTGAGTTTGAGGTGTGGAATGCAGTGAAGTCCAATCAGCTTCCATATGCAAAAGACCTTGAAGGTTCCATATGCAACTGACATTCCAACTGCCTTGCGGGGAGGGGGGTGAGTTTGAGGTGTGGAATGCAGTGAAGTCCAATCAGCTTCCATATGCAAAAGACCTTGAAGGTTCCATATGCAACTGACATTCCAACTGCCTTGCGGGGAGGGGGGTGAGTTTGAGGTGTGGAATGCAGTGAAGTCCAATCAGCTTCCATATGCAAAAGACCTTGAAGGTTCCATATGCAACTGACATTCCAACTGCCTTGCGGGGAGGGGGGTGAGTTTGAGGTGTGGAATGCAGTGAAGTCCAATCAGCTTCCATATGCAAAAGACCTTGAAGGTTCCATATGCAACTGACATTCCAACTGCCTTGCGGGGAGGGGGGTGAGTTTGAGGTGTGGAATGCAGTGAAGTCCAATCAGCTTCCATATGCAAAAGACCTTGAAGGTTCCATATGCAACTGACATTCCAACTGCCTTGCGGGGAGGGGGGTGAGTTTGAGGTGTGGAATGCAGTGAAGTCCAATCAGCTTCCATATGCAAAAGACCTTGAAGGTTCCATATGCAACTGACATTCCAACTGCCTTGCGGGGAGGGGGGTGAGTTTGAGGTGTGGAATGCAGTGAAGTCCAATCAGCTTCCATATGCAAAAGACCTTGAAGGTTCCATATGCAACTGACATTCCAACTGCCTTGCGGGGAGGGGGGTGAGTTTGAGGTGTGGAATGCAGTGAAGTCCAATCAGCTTCCATATGCAAAAGACCTTGAAGGTTCCATATGCAACTGACATTCCAACTGCCTTGCGGGGAGGGGGGTGAGTTTGAGGTGTGGAATGCAGTGAAGTCCAATCAGCTTCCATATGCAAAAGACCTTGAAGGTTCCATATGCAACTGACATTCCAACTGCCTTGCGGGGAGGGGGGTGAGTTTGAGGTGTGGAATGCAGTGAAGTCCAATCAGCTTCCATATGCAAAAGACCTTGAAACACTGGGCGGGACTGCACAAAGCAGCCAGTCAACCCAGCCAGCGTCTTCTGACTGACAGTTCAAGAGTCCATACACTAAAGGAGTGCATTTTAGAATTTTGGCACCCACTATTCAATTATATATAAGGAGAGATTATTTATATTTTTATCCCGCCCTAAGCCCCGTAGGCTTAGTTACAATTGTGATGGGTTTTAATGGTCTTATTGGTTGTGCTGAAGACACACACCTTCAGGGACTCACTGAGCGCACAGGCTAGCTAAATCTTACCTGAAGAAACACCTGCAGTCCCAGAGGCAATGAAGATCCAAAACAATCGATCTGAGATTAGAACAGTGTTTCTAAATTAAACAAGATTGTTTTATGAGCAACACTGACTTAAACACTGCTCCTCTTTAACTGTACAAACTAATGTAACTCTGAATTTATGTAGTCTTCTCTCTCTCTCCCCCCCCTCTCTTTCAAAAAGTCTTGATGGAAACTCTAAAGAGATACCAAGGTATAAACCTGAGAAGACCAAAGCACTGCTAAATGTAAAATTTAAATATTGCTGTGAAAATAGACTCTTGATTTTACTCCACAGCATTTTCAATTTTAATTAGGAATAATAAGTATAGCGTTTCTAGACATGAGGAACTTTCTTCCTTTTCAGACAAACTCTTTCTAGGAGAGAAAAACTGTGACGCCTTTGAACTGGGCTAAGAGAGAAAGTACTTTTAAACAATGGTGTTTAAAACTTTCAGTAGATATCTAAAAAGAATCAGGCTCAAAGGCTCATCTGTTTTATTCTGCTGCCCACAACTAGACTTGATTTCCAAGGTATGTATGGGCTTTCAAAAAAGGTCAGTGTTAATGACCAAGCATGGACTGAGATACATTTGAAGCCCTTTGACCTTCAAAAAGGTCCTCAGGTTCCGCCCCTTTCACCCACAGATCGTTTAGATATATCTCTCAGATCAAGGATTCATCTTGAGTAGTATCCTGTTTCCAGTAATAGCTTGGCTTTAGGAAGCCTACAAACAGGGCAGGAATACAACTTCTCTCCCCCATGTATGTTTTCAGCATCTTTGTGGAGGGCAAGTTGATTCATGGCTTTCTGCATGGAGACAATATACCTTGGCTTACAGGATGCTGACAACTAACAACAGGGGATGTGTAGTGTATCAGGACCCAACCGCATGGTCAGCTTGGGCACCACACGGTCAAGCACAAGCGTCGAGCTTCGCTCTGACAGACAATGGACGATACGGATCCTAGCCCACACCAAAGCTGAGAACCTGTGGGACTCTAAGCCACTAGTTTTGGACCTATTGGGAAGTGGGGTGTGTGTTTTGGGTGGTGGATTCATGGGGGATATAAGCCAGCCTGCGAACCGGTTTGAGTTGTCTTGTTCTTGATCTAATAAAGTACGCTAAGCTGAAAACACTCGTCCGTCTGTGTACTTTTCAGGATGGATATTGCTATTGTGCCCTTCTTGTGAACTTCCCTAACTGGCCTCTACTGGAAGACAGAATGCTGAGAGAATAGACCGTTGATCAGTTTGGGTATGGCAGCTCTAATTACTATTTTTCTCTTTTCAGGAGAGGAAGCTGCTATAACACTGTTCTTCCTCATTATTATTGCCCTACATAGAACAATTATTTTCATAACAGACTACAGCGTGCATCTGTTAAAACCAATGGACAATTAAACCAATGGCCTGGCCTTAACCTAATTAAGTCTGCAAGCACTTCCTCTTTTTTCATTTTAAGACTGAAAAAAGTCCACATCCAGAAACAGCCCCCCCCCTTTATTATATTTTTCTTCCAGCATCTAACCTAAGGAAGAATTTAGTGGATCTCAAAAGTTTGTGGACCCTAGGTGGATGTGATAAAATGTATTCTTTCACTGAATACTAGCTGAGATTTCACTAGCTGAAATCCAAAGAATTGTGCAATGTTCCAAAGGACTAAGTGGACTGTGAATTAACTGTTTATTAGTTTAACTCTGTTATTAGTGCTGTGCTTCAGGTATTGATGAGGATACTTTTTGTTCTTCCCAATTTACTCTCAGTTTTTGCAATTTTTCTTTGTGAGAACTCACTTAAAAAAAACTAACCCTTTTTGAGTGTTTGCAAAGAAAGATTACAAAATGTGTAATGTAATGTCACAGATTCCATTCCATTTCTCATGGATCCTTTTTGCCTGGAATTATGCTCTTGTAGAATTTTAACTGAAATGGTAGAGAAAGGATGTTACCTCTGTCCCACTATCAGGAAAGTGAAAGGGAACAGGTATGTAGGAAAGGTAAGGAGAGCTGGAGTGAACCCCAGTATGAAGGAATAGAATCTCAAGTTCAAACTTGGAAAGATCTATTTATTTATTGTATTTCTATACCACCCTCCCCTGGAGGGCTCAGGGTGGTGTACAACATAGTTTAAAGCACAGTTTCACAGGTATATATAAAATTAGTCTAAAACCCATTAAAATCAAATCTTAAAGAACATTCTGATGGCATTAAGTAATTATTAATTCCTCTTGATCAGGGCCAGATATGATGGCAAACTGTTTGATAGTAAACTATGTTTGATGTCACATTGGAGTGAGTACTTGGAACTGGAGAAGTTAGTGTTTTAAACTTCCCTAACTTGAATTTCAGCACCATCATTAACTAAACTTGCTAATAGATTCAGGTGGGTAGCTGTGTTGGTTTGAAGAAGCAGAACAAAGTTTGAGTCCAGTGGCACCTTTAAGACCAACAAAATTTTATTCAAAGTATAAGCTTTTGTGTGCAAGCATACTTCCTCAGATAAACTTGCTAATGTAATACTATCAAAGTCGAAACAGATGGACTTGCTGCAAAGTTCTTTCCACTGAGATTCACCAGAAAAGTTGTTGACATCATTTTGTTGGGGCGCGGGGAGAGTTAGATTATCAAGAGTATTATCAGCCATCTCAATAATCATGGATTTTTCCAGCAGCTATTTTCTGATCCATATTGCTTTATATTTGTAGGTTCAAATTACAGAGATCAAAAGAATGCAGTTAACTGGCTTTGCCAAGTGAGTCCCAAATAAGTCTGTGGCAGTTGGAACAAAATCTTTGGAGCAAAAGGGCATTGGTTCATCTTCACCCTACACATTCCAAGCAGTGAATGAAGACAATTTGCTAGTGCCCACCTGCTGAAATACCCTAGGACAGAAGCAAAATATTACTGAAACCTGCAAGGAAGGAAGAACCTTTTGAACCTTCAAGTGGATCCAGCAGAGCACCAACAGTTGTCTTGCTTCCTGGGCAGCACTTTCAATCAGCCCACCTTTGATGAATCCCTCAATCCCTGGTTTTATTTATTTGAGGTGCAATATGACTAAGAGGCACAGAAAATTTCAGCACAAAATGAAGTTATTTGAAATGAAGAGCCTAAGAGACAGCGGGCTGCATTCTACTGCATATTGTTACACAGTAAATTAAACTTGTGAGCCTCTAAGATTGGCTTCATGCTGATGTTCCTGCCGTATGGAAAATCACATGCTTTCAATTTCCCCCCAGTCTCTAACAGATGACAGTAATAAGAACTAAAATCACTTAAGACAGCTTATGAAAGGAAACTGTCTTCTTTTTTTCATTTTTAAATAAAAAGGCATCTCTTCATACCATCTGCTGAGGTACAATAATGTTTTGTAACTGGGGCTTTTTGAAAGCATTTTAAAAGGCATAATGTGAGCCTATCCTTTCCATAAGCTGAAAGAATTATTGCAGCTCTCTCTGGGTACAGAGCAGAGAGTCACATAATTAAATTTGATGTTTCTTTAAATTTAATGGTTCAAATACAATTGATTTGGGTTTCATTAAAGGACTGTATAAGATGAAGGGTTTGCAAAAGACAGTGAACAAGATATAGCTGTGTAACAAAGATAATGAACCGTGCAACATTTTTAAAAGAATAATTATATTATTTATTGTGATTTAATAATTTAGTACAGTAATTAGATGACTTTTGATATCCCATTTATGGTCTTTCTCATATAGTGAGATTCATCCCTTTTTCTACTATACCCCAAATAATTAGTAGAGTGTAAGTAGGCCCCATTTAGTATGTCGGTATCTTATGTTAGAATATACAAGGTCTACAGTGTAGCCTTATGAAGAAGATCAGACGATCACCCTACAGGGGGACAGCTGAAGGACTGCCAGTTAGTATAGCTAGATTAGGGCCTCCCACATTTTCAAATTATGTCTTTCCTGTCTCCTGATTGGCTCTTCTGAAGACTTTCTGCTCCTGCAGAGGTTCTGATGTTGTTGTTCCTCCTTCAGCAATTAGGTTAGACAGTTAAGGTTCTCTCACTTCTATGTTCGATAACAGTTTGTTCTTTAATAAACCTACTTATTTTTCTCTAAACAGTCAGCGCTCCACTTCCTTTGCATATTCAAACTCTGCCAACAGGATTCTGGGCCCAGTGTGAGCACTGCTGTAAAAAGGGAAAGTTTAGACACATCTGTAGGCAAAAGAAGAAACTGCAAAATGGCTTTTTCCTGCACAGCTCAGTACAGCTGCCTACTAGACAGGCTGGCAGATGACAGTTATCTCATTTGGAAGGAGAGAATGAAGAGCCATTTACTCGAGATCGGTCTCTTGTACATCGTTACAGGACAGGAGAAGATGACTCAGCAAAACAGAAATCCTGGGAAAAGGATGATGAGAAAGCAAGAGGTACTCTAATAAGGGCTCTGTTCGATAGAGATGTTCTGCAAGTTATTCAAATGCAGACAGCAAAGGGAGTTTGGAATGAATTAGAAAGGCTTCGTGCTAATTGCTCTCTGAAGAGCCAGTTGTATATTCAAAAGAAGCTATTTAGCACAAGAATGCCTGAGGATGGCAATTTGCAAGAGCATTTAGATCAAAAACTTCCTTTGAGTCAAGAGCTAAGGAGTGCTGGCAAAGAAATTACAGTGCAGGACTTGGTTGTTTTGATTTTAGTTAGTCTGCCCAAGATTTACGAAAGCACTGTATGCCAAATAGAGTCAAAGTCAAATTTGTCTCTCTCAAATGTAATAAATGAACTGGAGCAAACATTCAAACATAAACAGTTTGAGGATCCCAACAAAAAGGCTAAGCATAATCCTGACCAAATTGCTTTATATATAAATAATAAAGGTAAAGTAATTTGTTACTCATGTAGAAAACTAGGACATATTAAAAAGGACTGTAAAGCTTTCATATAGAAGGGTGTCCCTGCAAGGCAAATGAAAAGGGATGTTGAAACAGCCACCCCTAAAGAAATGCTTCATATTAACTAAAGGTGCAACTAAAATTCATATATGGTTTTGGTTAGTGCATGCTCAATGCATATGAGTGGACGCAGAGAATTCTTTGAGATTCTAAATGAAGAGAAAAAGGAAACACTGATAGGATAGCTGTCATGGCAGAAAGGGTAGGATCTGGAACAATAAAATGCAGGATCCCAAATGCTGAGATCAGAGAGGTCCTTGTTGAGAACTATTTATATGTACCACAACTAGCAAATAATTTAATTTCAGTGAGAGTTCTTGCAAAAAGGAATAGTGACCTCATTTGGGGGGAAATGCCTGATTAAAGTGAATGGAGAGCTGATTGCAACAGGGAAAGTGCACGAGGATTTATATGCTTTAGACAAACGCACTCAAAGTGCAAAGTTGACCAAGAGCTGCAGTCATAAGAAATGTGTGTCGCGAATGCTGTTCGTCCTCTGAACCTTTCCTCATGAGCGTCCTCAGCTGGATAAGTTAGGTGATGGGAAGGGAGGCATGATACAACACTAACCTCAGAACTTCCAAGAGAGGTCCCCTTACAATGGAGCTCTCCCTATTTATTAGAATGAAACCCCCTGGGACAGTGTTGCTTCACAGCTGTAACCCAGTCCTTGTTTCGTTCCAATTCCTTCCACCCCAGCTGTGTGTATCTCTCCTCTTTATTCCCAATCAACCCACTCCTCAGCTTAAAGTAACAGGACCACGGATCTAGTGCATTCTGCTTCCCATCTGTCAGAACCGGCTCTACTTCTTCCTCCTTGTCTCGCCAGGGATAAACGACTGCAGGATATTTGCCCGGGTCCCGAGTTGGGTTCGCGTAATTGCTCTTTGAAACCGGGTCTTCCTTCTCTTCTTGACAATTGTCGCCAGTGTCCTGGAGCTCCCATGTTTTCCTTGGTTGATCCCTCGCCCTTCCTTTCACCCTTGTTTCTGTAGAGGCCTGGCCTTGGCGTGCCTCTACCTCCTCTTCCTGGTTGGAGACAGCCAGCTTCTTCTGACAATGTGGCATAGGAGATTGGGGCACAGAGACAATAATGCTATTACCCAGCTTGATAATCAGAATTTAACAAAGGGCATGCAAATAAATAAATGTACAATTGAAAGGGACTGCATATATTGCATTCAAGCAACAGGGACAAGAATAATGAACCAAGCAAAATAAAACACCCTCTAGAGCTCATTCACCGTGATGTTTGTGGTCCAATGAAAACAGTGACCCCCCCTAGTGGGAACAAATTGATGATTTCTCCAAATATACAGTTACTTATCAGAGAAAAGAGTGAAGTATTTGAGAAACTCAAAGTGTATGTTGTGATGGTTAACAACAGGTTTCAAAGGAAGCCAGTGGCAATCAGAACTGACAACAGAGGAAAATATATTGAACATGACATATAAAGGTATTTGACTAAACAAGGTATAGATCACTGACTCACTGTTCCATACTCTCAGGAACAGAATGGTATAGCTGAAAGAAAGCAGTGCTCCTTGACAGAGATGTGTAGGTGCATGTTGCTAGAAGCAAATTTATCAGAAATGTGCTAGATAGAAGCCATCAGCACAGCCACTTATCTACAGAACTGTCTGCCTACAAAAGGAGCCAAAGGCCTGCCATACAAAGTATGGTGTCCCGCCACGGACTCTTCTGCGGCCGTATTGGCTGCTGTGGCAGGACTGGTGCATCTCGCGCTGAGCTCTACGCCGACCCCGGAACACACAGACCCCACGACCATAGTTTTGCCGGGCGAAAGAGAGGAAAAGGGGGCTGGTCCTGGAAGCTTCCCCGAGCACAAACCTCTCCCTCGGCATCTGTCGCACCACAAGGAGAGCCCGAGGCACCCGGAAGGAGAGCGGGAGGAGCGGACCAGGCTATGCCACAGTCAGAGGGAGGGAGAAGGGCCCGATCAAGGAGGAAAGACACCTGGAGAGCCCCAACCTTACCTTTAGCAGTACCAGACGACGGGACGGAGAAAACAGGTCCCGGCCGTCTGACCGGAAGGGGACACTCCCTGGCTAGGGACGCGGACTATAACGGGGGTGGGACCACAGGAGGGGAAGCACCGGGGGATTGGAGTGGAATATAATAGACTGTAAGAATAGTGTATAGATTGTAGAGTCACAAAGAGGGGAGGCACTAGTAGGGTCGGAGCAGTATAAAAGGGAGAAAGCGAGAAGGTGCCGGGGAGGAAGTCGGAGGAGCTCCTAGTAGTCCAGAGAGAAAAGAGACAAAAAGGAGATCTATCTGAGGAAGAAACTGGGCGTGACGTAACCCCAGCAATTCCAATTCTGAGGCACCTGCTTCCTCCTGATAAACCTCACCATGGCCACTGGTTATTCAGGCTCAGGGACGGACCTGCAGCAGGACATATGGTATGGACAAAAACCCAGCATGAAATATCTAAGGGTATTTGGGTCAAAAGCCTTTGCGTGTATTCCCAAAGAAAAGTGGTCCAAGTTGGATCTAAGAACTGAGGAAGGTATTTTTGTCAGATACGCCTCGGGCTGTAAAGGATATAGAATCCTGGATCCAAAGACACAAACTATAAAAATTTGCAATGTAGTCTACATAGATGAAAAGGAAAAAAAAAAATCAAAGCTACAGAAAATGTAGACATCATTGAATCCACACTGATGGAAGAAAATAAAAGAACGCAACCAGAAGCAGTACCATTAATCATCATGAAACCTACTGATGGCATACCGGAGGGGGGGGGGACACAGGAACAAGAAGGGGATGAGGAACCAGAGATCAGACAGTCAACTAGTACCAACAAGGGAGTACTAGCGAGAAGACTCTCCTACCTGACCAAAACAAAGGCTGGAACTGAACCCTCCACATGGGAAGACATAGAGAAAATGCCCACTGAGCAGGCAAAAGGGTGGAGATTGGCCACAGAGGAAGAGATTAGACCTCCAATCAAGGATCAGAAAGGGATATTCGTGGAATCTCCTCCAGAAAAGAAGGTGGAATGCAAGTGGATTTTCTAAACGTATAGTTGTTGTACTAAAATATTGTTCCACTGAAAACATGGTTGCAGATGCCCTTACCAAACCACTTTCACATGAAAAATTTGAGATTTTACAAAGAAAAATTAACCTTGTAGACTAGCACAATAGACCTTGAGAAGGAGTGTTAGAATATACAAGGTCTATAGTGCAGCCTAATGAAGAAGATTGGAAGAACACCCTATGGCACGGGTGTTGAACTCATTTGTTATGAGGGCTGGATCTGACATAAATGAGACTTTGTTGGGTCGGGCCATGTGTGTCATAAAATGTGATGCCAGGTAGGAGAGATATAACTTTACAAGTGGAGACCCGCAAGAAACTTGCGGAATGGTTATCCTGTTCCTCACACCTTTGCTTCCTCCTGTCTCCCTCTACCTCTCTCACACTCT
>NW_015171529.1:412028-441985 GCF_001447785.1 Gekko japonicus | reverse complement strand
CCCCCCCGCCCTGAACGTTCTAACCTCTCTCTCACAGTTGGTGTCTGAAGCAGATCCCTGCAGAGCCCATTTCAAATGCTTTTGGGGGGAATTCAGTCATCCCTGGAGGGATTTTCTTAGTTTTTGCATTTTTGTGCAGATACAGGAAGCATGCTGGGTATGTAAGAGCAGCTTCTGAGGCAGACGGAGCTTCCTTTTCCTGGGACTAAGGATCCGCACACGGCGCCCTCTGTTGGCTATTAGAATATATGATAAAGGACACAAACACAAAGGTGTTTTTTTTACTTAAAATAAAAGCATGCTTAAAATATTAGCACTATTGCTATATTTTGTTTATTTAACAGCGTCTGATAACTTACACCTCTTGCTCTGAATTATTGCATCAAAATGCCTGTGCTGTTGCAATCTTGAGTATGCTGTTCAGGTGTGTATCTGTAAGCTGCAAACCTATGATGATGCAAGAGCAGCAGAACTGGAAGAAGAAGCAGAAGACAATTCCACTGCGGGCCTGATATAAGCCCTCCAGGGGCCTGATGTGGCCCCCGGGCCGCATGTTTGACATCCCTGCCCTATGGGGTACATCTGAGGGACTGCTAGTTAGCATAACTAGATTAGGGACCTCCCACACTTTCAAATTATATCCTTCCTGTCTCCTGATTGACTCTTCTGGATACTTCCTGCTCCTGCTTTGGTTGTTGTTGTTCCTCCTTCAACAGTTAGGTTAGACAGTTAAGTTTCTCTCTCTTCTATGTACTATAACAGTTCGTTCTTTAATAAACCTACTTATTTTTCTCTAAACAGTCAGTGCTCCATTTCCTTTGCATATTTAAACTCTGCCAACATCTTACACTATCATGGCTTGATAGAACAGAAAGCAAATCACTTTACAGAGCCCTAGTTGGCTGTATATATGAGATAGGGAAATACTGTTCTTCCTTGGCCACACTCCACAGAATCTTCCTGTTTTCTACTTTGTTGCATAACAGAGTACTTCCTTGTTACTCATAGCAAGATGATCATGTATTTAGCCACTTCTTCTTTCTTTACCTATAGTAGTTGGCTTAGGATCTATGTTGTTGTTCAGTCGCACAGTCGAGTCCGACTCTTCGCGACCCCATGGACAAGATCTCGCCAGGCCCTCCTGTTTTCCGCCGTCCTCTGAAGTTTGCTCAATTTCATGTTCGTTGCATCGATGACCCTGTTGAACCATCTCATCCTTTGCCTTCCCCGTCTTCTTTGACCTTCAATCTTTCCCAGCATCAGGGTCTTCTCCAGTGAGTGCTCCCTTCTCAATTGGTGGCCAAAGTATTTGAGCTTCAGTTTCATTATCTGGCCTTCCAGGGAACAGTCAGGGTTGATTTCTTTTAGGATTGACTGATTTGGTCTTCTTGCAGTCCAAGGGACTCTCAAGAGTCTTCTCCAGCACCATAGTTCAAAAGAATCTATTCTTCGGCGCTCGGCCTTCCTTATAGTCCAACTCTCACAGCCATACATGACTACTGGGAATACCATTTCTTTGACCATGTGGACTTTTGTTGGCAGGGTGATGTCTCTACTTTTTATCATGCTGTTTAGGTTCACCATCGCCTTGAATGTATTCATACAGATGGGCTGATCAGGTGGCTCCATTTTCAGCCCCTTTCATCTACGAAAATGGGATCTATCAATAGGGGCATGAGGAAAATATGGCATTATATTATACTAGGAATAAGGCCCATTGTGGAAATAAATACAATAAACTCTAGAAAGAGGATCTTGGAGAGTGCCAAGGCCTTGGGCACTCAGCGTCAATGTGCTGTGGCGACCTCAAATGGGTATAATGACACAGAGTCCACCATTTTCTCCAGAGGAACTGATCTCTGCTACCTGAAGAGTAGTTGTAATTTTGAGTGATCTCCACCCCTCACCTGGAGATTGGCAACAATTGTTACCCAGGAGGAAATGGCTGGTTGGCAGGGTGGAGTCTATGGCATTGTACCTGTCTGAGGTCCCACCCCTCCTCAAACCTCACCCTCTCCAGGTTCCATCCCTCAAATTTCCAGGAATTTCCCACCTGGAGTTGGCACCTCTTTCTCCTTCCCAGCCAATCATCAACCTACCTTTATTTCCCCCTCACTATTCAGCTTTCCATTCCCCCCCACACACACTTGCAGCCTCTTCCGTGCTCTGAAGCCCTGACTGCCACAGAGTACACAATTTTCTCCAGGGGAACTGATCTCTGCCATCTGGAGAGCAGTTGTAATTCTGAGTGGAGATTGGCAACAATGGTTCCCCAGGAGGAAAAGTAGTCTTTTTCTGCAATGGGGACCAAAGTAGCTTACAATCATTCTCCTCTCACGCTTTTGACTTGTACAACAACCCTGTGAGGTAGTTTAGGCTGAAAGTCTGTGACCAGTCCAAAATCACCCACTCAGCCTCTACAGCAAGAACCCGGATCTAGCAGACCCTGCTCTGAAGCACTGACCACTACGCCTAGGTCTGCCAACCTCCAGGTGGAGCTTGAGGATCACCAGGTATCACAACTGAACTCCAGACAACAGATCTCTCCCCCCCCGGAGCAAATAACTGCTTTGGAAGGTGGGCTTTATGGCATTCTGTTCAGCTGAGGCCTCTCCCCTCCCCAAACCCTGGCTTCCATAGACTCTTCCAGAAAATCTCCAGGAATCTCCCTACCTGGAGCTGGCAACCCTAGAATCAGTACTGGCCCCAATGAGTTCCTCACAAAGGCCTGCAAAGGGTTTCCTTCCTTTGTCTGAACCAAGCTTGGTTGCCTACTATGGCGAAACAGGCTCCAGTTTACCACTCAGCTGTTTGCCTCCCACCCTCATCCCATGTGCGTATTTCACTCCTTAAATTTGCTGTCATGACTCACTGAATCAGCACTGCCTTTTTAGAGGGACAGTGAGATGCCTCTGGCCAAATCTCTGTATTTGGTAATGGAACCCCCAATCTTTGGGGGATCCCTGGAAAGTTGGCAACCCAAGGCTATTTACACAGTTATGGGGTGCACACACACTGTAGGAGTAAGCATGCACTATGAAGCAACACAGCATAAATCTACAGGGGTTAAACGCCATCTTATGTCCCTACACACCGGCCTCTGGCTCTCTGCTCTAGCCTCTCTCTCTCTGGCCCAAGAGAGCAGGGTTCCCCCATGTCTCTGGCCTGTGACCTGGACAGCCTGGTCAGCACAGGCAGCAGGAGCCTTTCCTAACCTCCTGTAGGACAAAGACAGCATCCTCCCTGGATGGGCTGCAGTCTCTACTGATGCTGCCCCGTACGTTGGGACAGTCCCGGTTTTCCAGCCCTTTTCTGCCTTGGGGCAGCTGGGAACTGTAGTCCAGCAGATGAGGAAGCCCCATTCAACCCAGTGAGCGAGACCTCTCTGGAACTACAGCTCAATTAAACCTTATGGTGGAACATTTTAAACAAACAACCACAGACAGCAGCCCAGCAGCCATCTTACAAACACAGGTAACTGCCATTTCATTACACCTACCAACAGCCACTGAGGGAAATGTTAAGTCCCACACAGGAGGCAAACAGGAGAAGCGTCTTTGCCAAAGAGACAAAGCCATTTGCCAGGAATTCTGACAGGGCAGAGTGGAAGGGGGAGTGGGCGGAGAAGAGCAGCACACCCGGCCAATGGCATGCCAGTAGTCTTGATTGGCAGCCGTCGGACCAATGGCTGAAGGAGCGCATGCAATCTCGCCACTCCATAGGCCAGAAGCCACCACCATTCGGCAATTTTATATAAGAGAGATGTTACAGTAGATACAAAAGTAGTAAAATGAGCACTGATATAGAGCTTCTCACATATTCTTTCCCATTATCATTCTGTCAGTTCCAATGAAAATGTGGTGACAACAACTGAGGAGAAATAAAACATCTGCTGGTTTAATGGAAAACTCAAGATTTTGAAATAACCAATGTTTCTGGCAGACGTTAATGTGTGTGATCCTTCTCTTTCCCATGATTTGTAGCTGAGCCCAGAGTCCAGTTCTTTCATGCTGAACTTTAAGTGGTTACTTCACTGCTGTTCTGGGCACACTACCACATGCCCTGCTATTTCTGATAACTTGAGGCCCTCTTATATTTCTTGTACATTGACTCAGTGGGGTTGAGTAGATGCTTACATAACACAAATAATACTGAAATAAATATGGTAAATTCCCACTAATGTGAAATGTCAATTGAATGCTCATTTGTAAAAAAAAAAAAAAAAGATGACTGAAATTGAAGTTTCTGGAACATGTAAATGACAAGTAGCTATAACAGCCAGCACACTGAAGCATTTTTCTACTCATCTTTCTAACTGCTCCATGACTGTGTTCGCTCAGTCACAGAGCATTCTTTATTGAACTTGGCATAACATTGCCTAGGTGTCAGAAATACAGTAGAAGACAGCACGTAAAACCATGGTGGCCAGGAGTTCTTTGAACACCCTGCTGTGTCCTGGAGTGCAGCACAAGCGTGACCACAAAACCACACTGTCATTACAGCAACTGCTGTGATAATCTTTTGAGAGGTGGAATGAATGTGGAGCTATTTTGCTCTCCACTCCAAGGTCTCTCTCAATGTTAATGGGTTGATTTTGCTTAGTTTGGCTGGCGTGGCTCTAAGACTCATGCTAGCAAAGTCAATTTTGCTCAGCCAGACATTCAATCCCTAAGTCTCCTCTCTCCCTTGGTTTTGGAAACACTGCCATCATTCAGTATTCATTTATAGTTTTTCAAGTTTGGAAAAAAGGGCCCTGCTTTTTAAATAATTTATAGTGCTATTACACAATTAATGTTTTATGCTACAGCACTGCAGCACTAATATGATGAAAGTACTTCCAGCCAAACTCTCGTCCTGAACCGAGAAAGAATTCAAAGATTGAAAAGTCAACTTGTATCAAATATTTCTAACACTAGGTTTCATTGAGATCAAGCTGGAGCCTGTGCTCATTTGAACACCCAGCTAATTGTGCCAGAATATTTATGAAGCTTTAAGAACAGTATTAAGGTGGCACACTTCTTAAATAACATTTATCTCTCCTACATACATGGGTGGGATTCTATGAAGAGGGAACTGAAGGATCTCTCCCACCTGCAGCCTCCCTGCCGCCCTGAAAAAAATGCTCCTCAATGTCAGGAGACCTTTGGGATCAGATTAGAATGTTATGTGTGGGTGGGTGGGGGATTGGCAAAAACATCTCAGTGTGGCATGAGTGCTTGCTCCATTCAAGGAAGACCTCATGCAAGAAGGGAAAGGAGCCATTTCTGATTTTCCATCCAGCTGCAACCACCCACACTTTGTATTCCAACCTCTTCCCAAAAGTTTCCCCAAGAAGCACTTTTGAGGGGTATATGGTGCTGCAAGGGGGGTGGGGGAAAGGGGGAAAACATTTATCCCAGGCACTGTTTCCAGTCAGAACTCAAAGGATTCCATCAATGGTCAATAATGGCCCCGGTCACATGGGAGGATTTGCCCCGCAAGAGGGATGGATCGGGGGTGCATCAAGCGGGCGCGATCACACCGCAACATCTGGGAAGCATCACGCACCCATCCCCGATCCGTCCCTTCAGCCCAAAAACGCACATTTAAAAGGTACTAGCAACAGAGCACTACCTTCCGGATGATGCGCAGCAACTTCAGGCGTATGGTCAGGGAAGCGCTGGTAGCCCGTCGCAGCCAGCGCTGTTCCCCGTCCCACGCATGTGCACAACCACACTACTGCCGGTTTGCTGCACAATGTGTGATCGGCTGCCAGAGCACGGAGCTGCGGGGGCACGTCGGATCGCGCTCCCATGGTTCTTTTTGCTCTGGCTCGAATTTGCCTCCCTTCGGCAGCAGATCATCCTGCTCGTGTGACCGGGACCAATATTAGGCTTTTGGAACTCTACCAAACTATTCTGCACCTCTTCCTTCATATCATTTTGCACTTTCTATATCCAGTAATCAAACTGGTAATATTTTACATTTGACTTAAAGAGAGTATTCTCTCCTAATTATACTGGTCTGCCCAAAATTGTTCTACCGGTAGGGAAAACAGTGTCACATGACACATCTCTCCACAGATTCATCAACTACTGCATTCTGTATGCTGAATAGAATCCACAGTTACCAAAACAGTCACCCAAACTGGTCTAAAATGTAGTTCTAAGGCTCTGTCCTACTCCATGTTCATTCAGAACTGTTCTGGGCAGCAGAACAAGGAAGGTACTAATGCACCATCAGAAACACAGGAGGAGACAATCTGTACACCTTCACTGGGGGGAGAAGATATCTTGAGCCAGCCCTGATTCTACTATATATTTTTCAAGATATGTCCTTTCCACTAGGTGGAAATCATGGGTGTGTGCTTGCTGCATGGAGGTCATGATTCTCAGGGAGTAGGTTCATTCCCTTGAGACTGGGGTTGGTGACCTGGAGACGCTGAGGAAGAGAGAGAGGTTTGGGGAAGAGACCAATGCTCCCTCTCAGTTGTGGAGTCTTGTAAGCAAAAACTCTGCTTTGTGAGCTACTGGCATTAAAGTTGTGAGTGAGTGATTTGGCTACCGCAAAAATTAATTCGCTCTGGAGCCATCCTTTCTGAGCTAAGACAAAAATGTGTTAGCCGGAGGCTAAAAAACTGTGAGCTAGCTCACACTAACTCAACTTAGAAGGAACACTGGAAGAGTCCCTCAGGGACTTACCAGAACAGTCCCACCCCTGTGCTGACAGCACTTCTGCTGTTGTGGAGAGTGAGAGTCTCAAGGTCGGAGGGCGTCAGTCTGAGGAGGAGTGATATGATACCTTGGAAGGGATCCCTTCCTTGGGCAATGGAGAAGCAGGTTCAAAGTCCCATTCTGCCATGGAAGCTCTCTGGGTGACCTTGGGCCAGTCATACACTCTCAGCCTAACCTACGTCACAGGGTAGTTGTGAGAATAACATTAAGAATGGAAGAATGTTGCAAACCACTTTGGGTCCTCATTGAGGAGAAAGGCAGGGTATAAATAAATACAGTTTAATTGCTATTTATGGCTTTATATTGTTATATAACCTTTAGGGCCTTGTGGGATAGAATTATTTACAGTGGGATAGTGAAACATGTGACTACAAACTGAAAACATATGTGATGCTCCTTCCAGCATCTGTGATTGAATTAACCAAGCATCTTTAAAAGGCTAATAGCTAAAACACATAGTCCCAATTTGGATTGGGACCATTACATGACGAAAGGGGGGAGGTGAAGGCTAGGGGTGCTTGGGCCTCACTGCACACATGTGTATGATTTCACTGATCGAGACACATACGCCTACCACATTTTATTGACTCAAGAAAGGAAAAAGACAGGCTGCCTCTCTACCTTTCTTTTTGTTTCTTTTGTTAGGCTGAATAAAAACACAAAGAAAATGGTGATGGTTCATGAAATGTGAAGAGGAGGAAGACTGAAACTCCTTCTTCCCTTCCAAGCTTATGATTCTGATCCAAACTAGGCCCTGTATGTCATCTATTGTCCTATTAAAATACTGGGAAGATCAGATTTGAGATATCCCAGCATTTTGTCTGCTGTGGCCTAACTCTTTACCATTAAAGTCAATGGAACACAAAGGCTGTAATTTGCAAACTTTAGCCCCCATCTATGTAGCCCTTTGAATTATAGTCAGTGTCTATTGTCCCTTAAACCAAATTTTAGCAACAGTAAAAAGTTACAACTTGTTTCTCTCCAGGACATTAACAACTCCAAAAACAGATTATAATTTTTTGAGTATTTTCTGGGAGTGAGATTGCATAACTACTCAGTGGAACAGTTGCTAAAAAGGGAAAATCAGAAACAGGAGGTAAGATATAGATAGAGTGTGGGAAACACAACTCATAACAAGAGTGTATTTTCTTTCTCGCCGTAATGAGTTGGCTGGATGTTGGGTGGTGATATGTTTGGGCCTAAGAGCCAATGCAAGGAAAAGAATGCTACTGCTGCCAACAGGATACTGAAAAAATAGAAAACATACTGATAGATGAAGCATAAGAGCCTTGCAATTAAATCAGGTCTTTTGAAGGCACTTGCCTTTTATTACTAGAGCACTTAAGCTTTCCTTTCAGGGATTAATTTTTTTCTGGTTTTAGTGGAGCCAAATTAATTATTTTACTGCTTATCTTCAATCTACACCTCAAGGTCAGTGTATGTCTGTCAGCATTCTGCTGGGTAAATGATCCTTTATTCATAAGACTGCAACCCCGCTGAAGTCTTTTCTTAGTCTGTCTAGTCTATTAATCCAGTTGCTAATTGACTCTTTAATGATGCAGTGAGAAAGCAAAGAAAATCTGAAAGTTCTGAAAGAGCACCAGGAAAACCACAGTAGCTAAGCCATCCTCTTTGCACACTGAAGAAATACATTTCTATAAAAAGAAGGAGCATGAAGTGGAAAGAAAGACAGTATGTATTCCTATCAGGAATTAGATTTCAGAGAGCCAGTTTCCACATTCAATTTTTGGAGATGCAGGGAAACGAGCTATGTTAACAGGGTTAGATTAATGGAAGATCTTGTTGGCAAACATACCCATGGAATCCAGGTAGCTAAACAAGGTCTGGAATTGCAGAAATGAACCAGAGCTGTGTGTTAGCAATTTACACAAGTTACGTACCACTATATACAAAGCTGGGAATGAACATCCATCTTCAAAATGTCTCATTATATGGCTCAGCCCTCAGCCAAGCTGCTTATGCAAAAAATCAGTGGTAACCATTTTTAAGCATATGAACATATGCAGCATATGAAACATAATTTATAAGAAATTTAATACATGTAATACCAATGTAGGCCTCAGGAAGAAAAAAAAGACAGAATTTAAATTATAGAGATTTTTCTGTTTCACTAACCAAATGTGCAAGATGGCTGTTTTAGTCAAAGAGAGTAATAATCTTAGTGTAATGCCTTTGGCTACCTTAAATATGTGATTTGTTAAATTAAAGGATTTAAATAACTGCATCCTTACTTTGTTATTGCATAAAGTGAATATCATGCTTCTATCCAAAAACATGGCTAATTCAGAGCAACAAGACAGAGATCATGAACTTGCAGATGTCTCTGAGCATTTTTACAAGTGCTACTTAAATCACTTTTTGGCGTTTCCCACTTCAGTAATGCAAACTTTAACACCATCATTGGCTAGAACATACCTTTGATTGTAAAAATTTCCCCCAATTCCTTTCCTAAAGATATTCACAAGTAACACATTCCAGACTAAAAGGAGGTCTTGACGTCACTTTTGGAGGGGGAAAAAAAGTCTTTCTTTTAATATGACTTAAAACCTGGGAGTGCTAACATGCCATGGTGGGTGACAAAGGCATTCTTTGTACAGTTAGCCATTCATTAGCTGCAGCTATGACACACTATCAGGATTCTGTTATAAATGATCCTGAAGAATCTATGGAAGGATTAAAAGACGTTCCTCCCATACCACCCACAGTTTCCAGCATTCATTGTTGCAGAGAATAAAAGGAAAGGAAACCAACAGAAACCAATTATGTGCCTGAGTCAGATCAAACTGGTACTTCCTTTGAATCAGGCTCTCTCGTTACTGCTTCTGACTATTTGTTCCTGGGTTTCCTTCTGTAGTGCCATTCTGTTAAAATCCTGACCAGTCTCCTTCCCCCCCACCCACCCCCATGAATGACTATTACTTCCCTTTTAAAAGTCGAGGCAACCACATAGCCACTTCCCTTCTTTCACAGACTGAAGGTAATGGTAAGGGGCTTACACAGTTAAACCACCCACAAACATGCCGCAAATATTTGTTTATTGGAAACTAAAATGTAGACAGAGTGCCCTTGAAAACTGAAATGTGTCTCATTAACAAGAGGGCTGAAAGTGCTGTGGCTGAACTCTGGCAAAGACCCTTGGAAGTACAATACTGAAGTGTTTGGGAAATCATCAACCAGCTCTTTAAGATCAAAAACACATGATATAACCACAAGCTGCACTTTATGAAATCTGATGCTGTAGCATGAAGAGTGGCCTAATTTAATCCATGTGGTTCTGCACGTTTGATGTTAATAGACCTATTCTTGCTGTGTGGGAAAGCAATATGGCCAAATACCAGCCCTGCCCTGCCAAGTCATTTATCCTACAGGACTAATTCTATTCATATCTATGCCTGATAATTCATGGATTCCATAAGGTCTTCTTGTATCTTTTACTTATCTCTTATGAAGAGATGATGAATTGCAATCTTCAAATACTTTCCTATCTTTGGGGGCAATAGTAAGATCGGAATCTGGTCATGCATGCATGCCACAGTTGTTAGCGAGGGAGAAAAAATGAAGCCACAGGGCAGGAAACAACCTTTTTCAGTCACATTGCACACTTTTTTTTCATCTGCTGTCATTCAAATAAATAGCCTTATGAAATTGTTTATAAAGTCTGTTCACTCAGATAGCTTTATGTGGTCCCTCCTTATGTCCTACAGGCATGAATCCCTGAGAATCTTGTAGCTGAGGATGCCAGCAGATAATTAGGTTACCAGATCAGCTATTTGAGCTTTTTGTAAGGGCTCAAAAACTTGATACTTTGGGCCTTTAAAGTTAAATACCACTGCTAAATCTACTTCTCTCCTGACCCAAACTTCAACTATTAGAGATAAGCAAATTCTATGGAATCACCCCAGTATTTGCAAACTTTCTCAGTGACTGTTTGAACAAAAGCAAATCTTTCAGAGAGTTCACTCACAGTTTGTAATACTGGCAAATGATATGTATGATGCCACATGGACATTATCATGTTGCCCTTTGGAACTGTAGTTTGCTGTATTGTTCTGAACCCACATACCAGTGCTAACCATTGGTGGACAGTCATTTGCAATTCCAAACAGACATTCCCAAAGGAAAAAAATGTTTTAGATGTGGATAGGGAACAATAACCATATGAAACATTTGTAAGAACCATCTAAAAGATTTGATTCAAATAGAACAGATTCTTCTCTCTGTGTCTCTCTTTGGAATGGGCATGAACTAGGAACATGTGGTTCAGTTTATGGTTCATGGTGCACCCACGGAGCGAGTGTGGACCGTCATGGAGGACAAAAACCATTTGTACAAACCAAACCAGTTTGGTAAGTTTGTGATTCGGTAGGATGGCCCCCACAGTGTGCTACACACACCAAACTCACTGTGGATGTCTGGCTGACTCTCTTCTACCTGCCCTCCAAATTTGGTGAGTACTGGATTTACAGCGTCTGAGTTATATCCCTCAAAGAATGTGACCCCAGGAAAGTGTTTTCTGTGGAAATGAGGTGCAGGTTCAGGAGTGTATTGAACCCTCCTCTGGTGTGCTAGAGACACCATATTCACAGTGCATCTCTGGTTGACTCTCCTATACCTGCCGTCCAATTTTGGTGAGGATTGGGTTTATGGGGTCAGAGTTATGCCCCTCCCAAATGTGCCCCCATATGCCACCATTTCCAATGCAGAGGAAAAACAAACAAAAAACAAAAAAAGAGGGCAGAAGCCCAGCAGAACAGAAACAGAATCAAAGTCCCTGAGGATCTCTCTGGTAGAAACTGAAGGGGGGGGCATTTTTGCCAACCCAGCAGAACCAGGGCAACGTGCCCTGATACCACCTGAGACCCAAACCCAAATCACTGTGCAATGACATATGTAAACATGGTAGCTCTAAGCCCTGAGATTTATGTAGATGTGATGGCTCCATGCCCTGAGAAGGAAGTAAACATGGTAGCTTGAAGCCCTAAGAAGGAAGTAGCCATGGTGGCTTAAAGCCCTGAGACAGAAGCAGACATGGTGAGTCAAAGCCCTGAGACGGAAGGAGATGTGGAGGGCCAAAGCCCTCACAAGGAAGTAGACATAGTGCCCTGAAAGCCCTGAGAAGGAAGTTGACATGGTGGCTTGAAAGCCCTGAGACCACCCCAGACACCAAACCCCAAAGCATGCAATGACATATGTAGACATGGTGGCTCCAAGCCCTGAGTCCATCTCTGACACCCAACCCCCAAAGCATGCAATGATGTTTGTACATGTGGTGGCTCCAAGCCCTGTGTCTGCCCCTGACACCCAAACATAAACCAGTGTGCAACAACATATGTAGACATGGTGGCTGGAATCCCTGAGAAGGAAGTGGACATGGTGACTGGCTCAAAAGCCCTGAGAAGGAAGTAGACATGATGGCTCAAAGCCATAAGAAGACAGTAGATACAGTGGTTTGAAAGCCCTGAGATGGAAATAGATATGGTGGGTCAAAGCCCTGAGCAGTAAGTAGACATGGTGGCTCAAAAGCCCTGAGTCCACATGTGGCACACATCCCCAAAGCATGACGACCCCCACCAAGGGCTGAAACATGTAACCAGTATATGAAAGATGGATAGAAAGTCAGGCACCCTCAGACTTTCAATGGGGGCTTCCCAAAGTACCCCCATGGCAGCTGGGAGGGTGTAATGGATGTGGGTACTCAGCCGAGGCATCCACTAGCTATGGCAGAAAGAGGCAGGTGCAAAGCACACCCACCAACACGGGTGTTTTAGTCGACTATGCACCTGGGTCCAGAGCACACCCATCCACCGTAGCGAATACGTCTACTCCGTAGATAAGTGGAAACACATGTGAAGCTGGCAGGACCATCCTTCAAGTTTAAAAAAGACAGAAGGGACAGAAAGGCAGACCAGGCATCCCCTGAGTTTCAGTGGGGGCTCCCCAAAGTACCCCCAGGGCAGCGAGGAGGATTTAATGAATGTGGGTACTCAGCCAGGGAACCCACTAGCTAGGGCAGAACCAGACAGGTGCAGAGCACACTGCAATGCAGAAGCCCTGTCAAGCCCTCAAATCAGGGGGATAACTTCCCCCAGGCTGGCTCTGTACGCATAGAGCATGTTGGAAGTATCCTGAAGGGGCTTCAGGACATGCACCATTTGGAAGAGGGTCAGCCAGTCATTTGAGCTGATGCTGAGCTCCTCTTCCTTGTGCAGGATGGTCACAGAGGAGGTGACATCATGTATTGTGCTCTTCTGCTCCACCAAATACTCTGTCATGGTGTATGTGGAGATACAGTAGGTGGGCACATCCTGGAAGAGCCGGTATTCAGTCTAATCCCCCTCCCCCTGCCTCTTGCTGCTTGAGAAGTGGGCAGCCAGGCACCGTCAGGCCTCCAGCAGAGACTGCATCCTGAGAGTGGCAGTGTCCCAGGTGGGCCTCACAGGGCTCCCCACCCCCAGAGCATCCTTCACCACGAAGTGCAGATTGTGCACCAGGCAGACGATGCTCTTGAGGCATGCAGCCCTCACTGCTGCTAGCATGTTGGTGCCGGTGTCCATGACCATGTAGCCATGGATGATGTTGCTGCTGCCCAATAGGCTTGCCAAGTCCCCCCGGGGGGCAGGGAAACCCCCGCTCCAGAGGCCCATTCCCTGCCGGCGGTGGATCAGGCCCCAGGGGGAACCCCACCCCCAAATCACGGGACATACCCGGCATCAGCACGTCACCCGAACGTGACGCAGCCACGCTGGGCGCGCCGGGGGCAGGGCCGCAGTCATCCGAGGGAAAACTCTATGTTTTTCCCTTGGATGACTGCAGCCCCGCACCCGACGCACCCGACGCACCCGACGCGGCCGCGTCACTTCTGGGTGACGTGCTTGCAGCGTGCACGGGCACTCCCAGAGCAAGCCAGGAGTCCCCCGCTGTGGCTTACGGTACAACTTGGCAACCCTACTGCCCAACCACTCCCTCAGGCTACTCTGAATCATGGTACTGATGTTTGCTGCTGTGTGGTCTGCATCCGTTCTCTGTGCATGGAGCAAAGTCACTTTGTAGCCAGATGGCAGGACTGTCCCCCCCTGGGGCCTGGGGCACACAGTCCAGACAGTGAGGTCTTCTGGTTGCCACCAGTGGGCGGTGAGAGAGAGGTAGCTGTGCTGCTGGCTGCTCCAGAGACCCATGGTGAAATGGATGGTTTGGCCTTGTGCTCTGGAGAGCTCGGCCTCAAACAGCACCACTGCAGAGAGATGCACAGCAGGCAAGACTTACTGCCTCGTGGTTCTCTGCAAGGGGTGCAGCAGCCAGTGAAAGGCTATATCCTCTACAAGGGAGAAGGCTTGGCCATCCATGGCAATCATCTCACTGATGAGGTGAGTGCTTTCTGAGCCATCCCCCTTGTCCTTTTGGGTGGCACTGCCAGTGTCTCTGGGAGCCTAACTTCTTGGAGGGTGGCCTGTCATGGAGTCCCAACCATGGTACCCAGTGTGTGGGGAGCCTTTCTTGGAGGGTCCTTCTCTTCCCCCTCTGCTCATCCCTGCTGAGAGGGACTGGGCTTCTTCCTCCTCCCACTGCCTGCCAAGTCCTTCCTCCGGTGGCAATAAAGTCGGGTGCACCTTTTACAAGTGCCTGCGGAGAACAGAGGAAGACAGGTGTTGGGCGTTTGTGACCCTGCAGAGATGGGCATGGCACACCTGGCACTCTGCCACACAGCAGTCACTAGGGTTCCGGTTCTGGTCTTGAGGCAGAGGGAAGTGTTGTTACGCTCCGTTTATTTTTTAAACTTTATTTGTTATATTTATCTTAGCTAGAAGCATACAGAATTAATATCTTTACTTGCTGCTTTGTTGTCTAGGCTTGCGAATTAGGCTTCAGCCTGTTCCAGCAACTTGTTTAGGCTTAAGCCTGCTGATAAAGCTATGCTACACTTGTCGAGCTTGAATTCAGGGTCGGGAAGATGAGAAGCTAGCCTTGAGAGCCTTTGTTTGTTTATGTAGCCTTGATAAGGATTTTTAGATATATCTCTGTATGACTTCTAATTTATCCGTAGCACTTAATTAATACCAATTCAAATAACACTTTAGCAATTTAAGCAATACTTGGCTCTTTAATTAGGACTATGCTGGGCAGAGTGCAGAAATGGGGCCCTATGATTGGAGCTGGTGGGACTAGGCAAAGCTCCTTTCTGGCACTGGGCTGGGAGGCACCAGAAGGGGGCTAAGAGCCCCTTGGTGAAGCTCTGCTGGGGCAGGACTGGGGGGGGGGACTGGGCTTCATGCCTGGGACAGGGGCCTCTGGTTCTCTGTGGGAGGAGGGCTTCTTCCCCACACAATGAGCAACCCTTCCACTCACTTCCACCCTCATGGTTTTCACTGAACCCCTGTGCTCAACATGACCACAGGAACAAGATGTCCATCTGATCTCTGATTCCAGAAACCTCCCAAACCTCAATGGCAGACAGCAGATGAGATCACTAGTGGGGGGAGGGAATATAAAGGCACCCAATACTTAAACCCTTCTGCTCAGCATGAGTGCAGGAACAAGATGCCAATCTGATCTGATTAACCTCCCAAGCACCAATGGCGGACAGCAGACAAGATCACTAGCAGGAGAGGGGAGGAAGAATATAAATCACCCAATAGCTAAACCCCTGTGCTCGGTCTGAGCACAGGAACAAGATGCCAATCCAATCCAATTTGATAAACCACCCAAAGTATGATGACAGACAGCAAACAAGATCACTAGCAGGAGAGGAAGGGGAGGGGGGGACTAATATAAAGGCACTCAAAAGCTAAGCCTGCTTGATGTGAGCACAGACACAAGATGCCAATCCGATCTGATTTGATAAACCACCCAAACTCTGATGGCAGACAGCCGATGAGATCTTAAGTGGGAGAGGGGGGAAGAAGAATATAAAGGCACCCAATAGCTAAGCCCCTGTGCTTGGCGTGAATGCAGGAGCAAAATGCCAATCAAATCCCTAATTCCAGAAACCTCCCAAACCTTGATGACAGAAGGCAGATGAGAACACTAGCGGTGTGTGTGGGGGGGATATAAAAGTGCCCAATAGCTAAATCCCTGTGCTCAGTGTGAGTGCAGGAAGACCAGCAGATCCAGATTCCTGGTTCCAGAAAACTTCCCAAACCCCCACAGCAGAGAGAAGAGGAGGGGGGGGGGGGGGAGATGCACAGTAGCTAAGCAAACAGAAAGCATATCAATAAATCAGCTCTGCTAGCTACATTCCTCTCTTTTGCCTCACCAGCCAGCAAAGAAGAGGGAGGGAGAAGAGCACACTCAATATATAACCTTCTGAGGCCACAGACCAGAATGGGATCTTTGTTATTGTCAGCCAGCGGTGCCTGTTAAGCTTTGGAGGACTCCTATTGGTGTTTCCAAGGCCGGAGAATTCCACCTCCACTGTTGCCTTGGAGTTTTGTAAATAGTTTAATTGATCAGATCCAGTCTGTCTTTGCTCACAGACTGCCACACACCACACAAATGGTGTTCAAAATATTCATGAAAATTTATGACGGCAGAGTCTGCACGGATATTGCTTCAGAGACTGGCCAAAATCTGTGACAAATTTTGGTCCATGCACCAATTCATGTCCGTGTCTAATCTCTCTCTCTCTCTCTCTCTCTCTCTCTCTCTCTCTCTCTCTCTCTCTCTCTCACACACACACACACACACACACACACACACACTCACACTCACACTCTCATGGAACATGCACTTCTTGGACTAGTGATCAGGACACATCATTTACAGTAGTTAATAAACCTTTCTTTGAGAGCATTTTTTTAAATCAGCACATCCATTTACAAAGCAGCTAGTGTTGGGCTTCTGATCCCTAATTGTGCATCTGTAAAACCTCAGTGTTCTAAGCCTGAAGACTTTTTGAGGAAAATGTGCTCCATTTGTAAAATGGCTGGGCATTAGCAGCTGGACAATTTGAGAAATTGAGAATCTAACCAGGTAACTAAGAATTAATCACAAACGTCTACTGATTATGTTTTTTTCTTTAGACAATCCCTAATTCTTACCATCCATTCCTACCACAAGAATATTGTTTTAGGACTATATCAGAATTGAGCATCATGTGATGTTTTAAGCATTGGTTGTCAGGTCATTTACCTGCTCTTGCTTGAAGATTCCTTCAGTCTCCAAACATCTGGACCTGAAACACTTTCCCTCTCCCCTTTTTATTTTTTAATAACCAGCTTGATGAGTTCTGGAGCATTCAAAGGTCCCCACACTGTTTTGTGCCATTTAGGTTAGTCTTAATAAAATATATATTGCATGGATTTTATTTTGTGACACCAAATTGTCCTTTTTATATATTTTTCTTTTAGTCTTGTTTTGTTTCTTTCCTACAGGCCACCAGCATATAATAGCATTTAGCCCTTAGAATGTTAAATCTCAAGATTCTGCCCCATCTCCTAAAGCCACAGTGCTTTTCAAGTCTGCCAGTATTTGAATGCACACAACCACAGCATTCACTCTTGCAGCACAGGAAATCTCTAACCTTCATTATTTAACAAACAACTGGAAATGGCCTCTGTATGATGACTTATCCCCATTACAGCCCTTGGTTGTCACATCATTGCTTCACTTAGAACACAGCAGGGATGGCTGATCACCTGTCAGTGATCTCACAGTTTGTTCTCCAGATGTAATCACCACAGTTGTATGTTTTATAAGTTTGCATATTTTTTATCATGCCACACCCATACATGAATTTTCACACTACCTTTCCATTGGCTCCCCCCACTACCTTTGCCACATTCGATAATGCTTTATCTGACTTTGTGTAGAACTAGCCATTGTTATTTTTAGGGTGGAGACCTATCATTCCCTAGGCAACCATTAAACTCTTGTCCTGCATTGTGACAAGGAACGGTTGTGATCTGCTGCCTTCACATGCTGATAACTACGTAGCACACTAAACTTTCAGAAATGCCTGCAGAAAAGATGCTTTAAACGCTGAACATTGTAGTGTTCTGGTAAGAGCTCAATTCATGTAAAAGAGCAATCTAACCATGTAAAATAGAACTGTCAAGGATGTTTATTCTGAAGTTCTCAGCATCTCTGGAGGAGAGCATTTTCATGCCAGTGCTTGCAATTCCAGGAACAAACTGATGCCTACCTGAAAACTCCCTAGATCAGGGGTGTCAAACATAGGGCCTAGAGGCCAGAACTGGCCTGTCCAGGGCCCTTATGCAACCTGGGAACAACTGGTGCTAGGGAGGGAGTGCTGGGGGGAATGGGCAGAGCCACTCCATTGTGGCTTCAGCATGGCAGAACAACCACATCTGCAACAGTCAAGCATCATGGGAGCATCTGCCCAGCACTGCACTGCTGCCTCTGCAGTTCACCTATGTGGGTTTTCCGTTGCACCCCCCTCCCAGCCCATTGGGCCTTGCAGTGAGGATATACCAACTCAGAGCTTACCAGATGCTGTCCTTTATACAATTTCTGTCTCCGGCACCTGGCATTACATTTTAAGGTACACATGGCCCAGCCCAACAAAGTGACATTTATGTCAGATCTGGCCCTTGTAACAAATGAGTTTAACACTTCTGCCCTAGATAGTCACCAAACATCTGTGATGGCTGGAACTAGAGTACATAATTATGTCTAAGCAAGTCTTGTTGCCTTTAACAGAACCTCTGATGTGAGTAATTATGCATGGGGCAGCTGTATTGTTTTCAGTGTAGCCGAGGCTGAGCTATGTATTGGCATATGGACAACCAGTATTTACTGGCATAGTTTCTCCCCCCCCCCCGGCCCCCTCTGTGATTTCCTTTTGAAAACAACCTGGGCTCTGTGATATTTGATAAACTGGATGTCTGCAGCTCTCGTTTTGTTTGCATGGTCACACTTTTCCATCAAAAGATGAACAATTATATCCAAGTTTGTTTTAGCTTCCTTGTGCTTTTGTAACTCCATGTCCTGTACTTAATTTACGAAGCCTAAAAAGAGTAGCTGAAGAGATGTCATAAATACCTGATCAGGAAAAAAGAATCTAAAGAAAATGACCTAAGTTATTCATTTCACTAATGTGGCTTCAAACAGCCAAGCTGTGTATAAATCCTTTTAAAAAAGAGCTTGTAATTGAGATGCCAAAAGGTGCTTAACTATAGTGCTGAGTGCCCAGGATTGCCATACTTGAGTACAAAACCACACTGAGAATAGACTCTTATGCTCCAAGTCCCTTTGTAGTTCTATGCTTCATACTCAATCATGGGAACAAAAGTAGAACGAGATTCGGGATCTGCAAATGGAAACAAGGCAAAGGCAAAGAAATGATAAAAAGTATTGGTAGAGCTATGAATAACTACAGACTCTCTTTTTAAAATGGAATTTCAAAAAATGTTTGGTAATAACCAGGGACAGGAGGAAGCATAGAAAGCAGGAATGTACAAAGTAGATTGGGTTTGGAATTATATGTCACTTTAAAACATGAGTCAAGTTACTTAATATCAGAAAATAGTCTTATTATGCAGTGCCAGATGAAAGGCTTTCAAAACTTTCGGCAGGCTGGTCTGAGCATTCCCCACCACCAGCTTACCCAAACATACCCTGAGCCACCAACCAGCTGGGCAATTTGGGGCTCATTTACCCACCAGTGTGACTGGAGAAAGTGGGGGAATTGCATCAAATGAGGGTTGCAAGGCCAAGCCTGGCAACAAGCAGGAAGGTTGGATGAAGGGGACATGGGTGAGTGTGTGATGCGGCAACATTGCCAACATTTCTAGCAATTTATAGATTGTACCTGGATGTGACGTACCAACATAGACTACATCTGCAGGTTTTTTAAAAAATCTCCCACCCACCCACTTTAGCTGACAGACATCTGCTAGCTTTACTGTATGTGGATGATACGGTACTACTATCCAGGACGCCAGTAGGCTTGAAAAGGGCGCTAAATCAATTTGTCCTGTACTGTGATTTAAATAATTTGGAGATCAGCTATAACAAAACCAAAATAATTGTCCTTTGGCTCTAAACCAAAGATCAGAGAATGGAGCATAAATGGCTATAAACTACAACATGTAGCAGCTTATAAATACCTTGGAGTTATGATTCAGTCTTCAGGGGCAAAAAAGGCCCACCATGAATATGCTGTACCCCCCCCCCCCCGGGTATCTTGAGGCTTTATGCTGCCTGTTGTATTTTATCTCTTATGCCAATAAAGTTATTGTATTTGTATTTTGTTTGAATATGCTGTAAATTCTGGTAGCAAATCTTCCCAGGATATTATCAGATTTTTTTATGCAAAAGGGGGGCAATATATTCCAGTGGCCCTTAAACTGTATTTTGCCAAGACTGTGCCTCAACTGCTGTACGGGACGACACTGGGTCCAATATCCTCAAGTTTTTCTGCTCTTGAAAAAATACAATCTAAATTTTTGAGAGCCATATTTCAGTTCCCTAAAGATGTCCCAAATGCTATTATGCATCTGGAATCCAGGTTGATAAGGATAGAAGTGAGGGTGACCCTTGCATCGATATACACCTGGCTCAAGCTTAGTCACTCCCCATTGGATATTACATCTTTAATTTTGAAGGATAGGCACAGTTCTTGTTGGATCAGGGCTGTGTATCAGAAGCTGGCTTTGCTTGGTTTTTCACCTGAATTTCTAAAACTGATGGCCTGAAACCAAGCAAGAGCTGTGGTAAAGCAACGATTATTCAATGTGGAGAGACAGAATGACATTGCTAGAGCCCCTAGTTTTTTTTTGGCTCCCTCTCCAGCTCCATATCTGACAAATTTGGTAATTCCATCCCATCAAAGGGATCTCTATGGCTCGTTGCAATGTTACCCCTTCTGAGGTAGTAACAGGTTGCTACGAGAAGTTACCTCTGAGTGTATTTATCCATGTGGTATTGGAGAGGCTGATACTATTAACCGTATTTTGCTTACATGTGGGTTCTGTGAAAATATACGAGCTACATTTATTCAACCCATACAGGAAAGTCTTTTAGGCCTTTCAGACTCTGATATTAGTACTATGCTTATGATATTGTCAGTTCCCCAGCTAATTCATTCTCCACACACACTATTGGCAGTGTAATGTTTTATTAGAGACTAGCAGTGAAGCTCGTAGTGAAAGCAATACAACGAGCTCTAGAAAGATGTGGTGTGTAACAAATGCATAGGCTGGAAGCAAGTTAAGTATGTATTAGGAGTATGTAATAGAAAGGCACAAATGTAGAAGTAAAGTCTCACATACCTTATGTTACACTATACCTGGTATCCAAGGTCACACAATGTGGACCAGAAAATGCAGCACACAGGTCTCCATGGGGTCATTTCTACAGTTGGGCACCCTCTGTTGCTCCCTCTAAGATGTGGAGTCTTGTAAGCAAAAATCCTGTTTCCCAACTAACCATCAATGTATCGTTATCTGCCCCTCTGACTGCAGCTGACATCTGCCCTCCCTCCTGGAGATCAGTTGTAATTATAAGTGATCTCCACCCCTCATTTAGAGATTGGCAACAATGGTTCCCCAGGAGGGAATGGCTGGTTTGGAGGATGGAGTCTATGGCATTGTACCTGTCTGAGGTCCCACCCCTCCTCAAACCTCACCCTCTCCAAGCTCCAGCCCTCAAATCTCCAGGAATTTCCCAATCTGGAGTTGGCAATTCTGTCTCCTTCCCAGCCAAGCATCAATCTGCCATTATCTTCCCCTCTGATTTCAGCTTTCCATCTCCTCCCCCCTCAGTCATGGAGATCAGTTGTAATTTTGAGTGATCTCCAGCCCTTACCTGGAGGTTGGCAACAGTGGTTCCCCAGAAGAGAATGGCTGGTTGGGAGGGTGCACTGTCTGAGGCCCCATCCCTCCTCAAAACTTACCCTCTCCAGGTTCCATCCCTCAAATCTCTAGGAATTTCCTACCTGAAGTTGGCAACTTTATCTCCTTCCCAGCCAATTATCAACCTACCTTTATTTCCCTCTCACCCTTCAGCTTTCCATCTCCCCCCCACACCTGCAGCCTCCACTGTACTCCGAAGCCCTGACTGCCATGTCAAATTAGCTGTCATGGGGGGGGGGCATCTCAGCAGGGTATAAGGACACAGAGTCCACCATTTTCTCCAGAGGAACTGATCTCTGCCATCTGGAGAGCAGTTGTAATTCTGAGTGATCTCCAGCCCTCACCTGGAGATTGGCAACAATGGTTTTCCAGGAGGAAAAGTAGTCTTTCTCTGCAATGGGGACCAAAGCAGCTTGTATAATTCTCCTCTCCCCCTTTTGATCTGCACAACAACCTGTGAGGTAGGTTAGTTAGGCTGAAAGTCTGTGACTATTTACAGCAGAGGCTGTGTTCTGGCCAGCTATACCAGGGTCGTGTCTGAACCCAGAGTTCCAGTAATTGAAATCACACGGGTGTTTTTCCAAAACAAATAATGTTTTTACTGGAGGTAGGCAGGAAAATCCATTCATACTTGCCTGTTTCAGAACTCTTGTCTGTTGCAATGAAGAATAAAGGGACAAAAAATAGTGTCTAGAAGTTTTACCTATATCACACTGTTCCAGAACCATCCGGTCAAGTGTGTGTGCGTGCGTGTAAGTGGGTCTCTTTGGCTGCGCATCCCAAAAAGATCTGGTAAAGACAAAGAGTTTTAAAGCATGAAAGGGGGGGTAGTAGAGTGCGGCCAGCCAGAAGACTTGCAGCATGGTCTTTGCGTTGATGGTAAAATGTGGCTAGCCCGCCCCTAAAACATGGTCCTTGCGCTTTATAGTTGAAACTCCAGGTGGGTGGCACCTTGCCAAACTGCAATCCCACCTACTTACAAGTCCATCCCATAGCTTTTCCCTATTGGTGCATGTGAGAAAGGGGCAGATATGCTATGGGTTGGGCCAATATTTGAAATACTACACTCTATCTCATGGAATAGCCATCTGGCCAGGTGTGAAATGTCGGCTTCCTGCATCATCTTTGAAATACAGATGAATCTTGGCTTTCCCAGGCATAAACAGAACACTTGCAATACAGATGCAGATCAGGTCCGTGTCCTGCGTGACAACCAGTCTTTTCAGTAATGGGGGAATCTCCTTCTTGGGTTGTTGTTCTCTGCTCACAATGGCTAACATGTGCTCCTTCTTCCCAAGATGCTCTGAGCTGAATGTGTGCAAGCTACATTAACATAAAATACAGGCAAGGGTTCCCTATGTGAAGTCTCTCACAGTAGGTGATGCAAACAGCTTTCTTTGGCTCATGGTATACAGATGTGTGCACAGTCCATGTGTGGTGTGTGTAGCAGATATAAAAACATAAATTAGTCCATTTCCCAACACAGTGGAGCAGCTTATTCATTATTCTGTTTCCTTGAGGGAGGCAGGTTTGGCTGTTAGCTCCATACAGGGACATCTTTCTGCCCTGGCATTTGCTAGCAAGGCTCTAGGTTTTTCGGAAGTCACTGGTGACTTTCGTATCAGAAAGATGTTGGAGGGTTGGACATAGGAAAAGGGGGCTTTGAAAGACCAGAGGCATCCTATTTCAGCGGCAGTGCTCAAAGGGTTGCAAGCAACCTGGTCCAGCATTTGCAATTCCGGTTATGAGGCCTGCCTTTCCCATGCGGCTTTGCTTCTGGCATTCTTTGGAGCGCTCAGAGTAAGCAAATTGGTAGCGCTGTCTAAGACTGACCAGTTGGGCAGGGCATTGCACAATCGGGACCTCCAATTTGTAGGGAAGGAGGTGCACATCACTAATAGGGGCTCCAAAATTGACCAACGACATAAAGGGTCGGTGGTTAAGTTGGGTGTCTGTTCCAACTCTGAGCTATGCCCTGTATTGGCTTTGTCACAATACAGAACTTTAAGGGGCAATGCGGATGGAAACCTCTTTCTCCATGCAGACAGGAGCCCACTGACAAAGCACCAGTTTTGGGCTGTTATGGCCCGGGCTTTGGGACTGTTGGGCCTTTCTGGAGTGAAGTTTGGCACTCACTCATTCAGAATAGGTGCAGCATCCACGGCAGAAGCTTTAGGCTATCCCACTGCTGACATTCAGTGGGTGGGCAGGTGGCGATCAGCTGCTTATAAACGTTATGTGCACTGTCTTGCTGTATTATGAGTTGCTTTTTGCAATGTTGGGTTCCGGATTTCACTGTTGTTTCTTCTTAGGTGCTGTGTTTTGTGGCAGGAGACATATTCTCATCTCCGGACACAGCTACATCTTCTGGGCGGCTCATCGGGCCAATCGGTCGGCCATTGGCTCACAGCTTGGACTCAGCCAGTGGGCTACGGTGGAGTGGAGGGGGCACTGGGGCCTGTGCTGGCCGGGCTTCCTCCCTTTTCTGTTCAGAGACAGTTATGCCTTGCCGCCACAGGTTTTGGTCATTCACCTGGGAAGTAACGACTTGGGATTCCTGAAAGGGAAGGCCCTAGTGTTGCAAGCCCGGGATGACCTGAAGTTCATTCAGTGCCAATGGCCAGACACAGTAATTGTGTGGTCGGCCATGATTCCACGCCTAGTATGGTGTGGCGCTTGGGATCCCAAGGGGATCGAGAAAACCCGGCGTAAGGCCAATGGGGAGCTCCATAATATTTTAAAGGTTGGGTTGGGCCACTACTTGCTTCACCCTCAGATTCAGCTTGATTGCCCGGACATTGCCCAGAGGTGATAGTGTTCACTTTTCCGAGAAAGGAAACAACGTTTTCCTTCAGGATTTGCAGCAAGGGCTTAGGCTAGTTCTAGGTATTTAAGTGGGTGCAGGGGCCTAAGCAGAGGATTGGCCCTTGCAGTGGCAAAATTAGGTTTAGATAAAGTTCATGCGGCTACGTAAGTACCAATCAATAACCCCGTGGGGGGGGTTATAGGGGTCTGTGGGATCAACCCTGTGGCCGTGCGGCCAGGGATGAGGCTTGCAGACTACCTTTGGGGATTGCCACGATGGATCCTCTGCGCTGGCCGTGCAGTGGTGTTGGAGGGATCCTCAAGGCACATCCCCATCGCTGGGCCCAGCTGGGTTTGTAAACGACTTACAGTTGGCTCCAACCCGGGGCCTTGGTGTCTTGCCTGTTATACGGTAAGGGTGGGGTCAAAGTGACATCAGGCCTTGACTATGCCACTGTTTATGTTTGCCCTTGCCATTACTTTAAATATGTTAAATAAAGTGGCCTTAGTTTCATGCAACCTTGGTTGTCTGACTCTTTCTTCTGTCTGGGGGGGGGGGGCAATTCGGCCCTACAGGAGGCAGCCAATGGCATGCCTCCTGAGAGATGCCTTTGCCTCCTTGAGAGGAGGAAGGAGGAAGGGCTGCGGTGCAGCCTGGACTCCAAAAGGCACTGCTTTAATGGCCAGCTCCGCTGTACCCCTTCACTGCTAGCCTCGTGCTCGGCCCACCCACCCGTCCTGTATGTAGTGTAAGCATAGGCTGGTTGCCCCATTCTCAGGGGGCCGGGTAGGAATTTTTTGCGGTTTCTCTGATTGGCTGTGGAGAAGGGGTCTTTTTTGCCTACCCTGCACTGCGGCCAGTGGATTGAGGAATTGGCTTGGGATGGGGCCATGAGTTACACCGTCACTTTATCAGGGCAGAATTAGATTTTGATAAAGTTCATGCAGCTACGTAAGCACCAATCAATAACCCCGTGGGTATTTAAGTGGGTGCAGGGGCCTAAGCAGAGGATTGGCCCTTGCAGTGGCAAAATTAGGTTTAGATAAAGTTCATGCAGCTACGTAAGTACCAATCAATAACCCCGTGGGGGGGTATAGGGGTCTGTGGGATCAACCCTGTGGCCATGCAGCCAGGGATGAGGCTTGCCTTTGGGGATGGCCACGGCGGACCCTCTGTGTTGGCCATGCGGTGGTGTTGGAGGGATCCTCAAGGCACATCCCCATCGCTCGGCTGGGTTTGTAAGCAATTTACAGTTGGCTTCAACCCGGGGCCTTGGTGTCTTTCCTGTTATACAGTAAGGATGGGGTCAAAGTGACATCAGGCCTTGACCATGCCGCTGTTTATGTTTGCCCTTTCCGTTACTTTCAATATGTTAAACAAAGTAGCCTTAGTTTCATCCAACCTTGTTTTTCTGACACTTTCTTCCGTCTGGGGGGGCAATGCCCTTCTTTGGGATTGGAGTGACCTTTTCCAATCCTGTGGCCACTGTTGCATTTTCCAAATTTGCTGGCATATTGAGTGCAGCACTTTAACAGCATCATCTTTTAGGACTTTGAATAGCTCAGCTGGGATACCATCACCACCGCTAGCTTTGTTGTTAGTAATGCTTTCTAAGGCCCATTTGACTTCACACTCCAGGATGTCTGGCTTGAGGTCAGTGATCACACCGCTGTGGTTGTTAAGGACATTGAGGTCTTGCTTGTATAGTTCTTCTGTGTATTCTTGCCATCTCTTCCTAATCTCTCCTCCTTCTGTTAGGTCCCTACCGAGGTCTTTCTTGTATAGTTCTTCTGTGTATTCTTGCCATCTCTTCCTAATCTCTCCTCCTTCTGTTAGGTCCCTACCATTTTTGTCCTTTATCATGGCCAGCTTTGCATGGAACATTCCCTTGATTTCGCCAATTTTCTTGAAGAGATCTCTAGTCCTTCCCATTCTAATGTTGTCCTCTATTACTTTGCATTGTTCATTCAGGAAGGTCTCCTTATGTCTCCTTGCTGTTCTCTGGAAATCTGCATTTAGTTGGGTAAATCTTTCCTTTTCACCTTTGCCTTTTGCTTTTCTTCTTTCCTTTGGTATTTGTAAAGCCTCATCAGACAGCCACTTGGCTTTCTTGCATTTATTTTTCTTTGGGATGGTGGTGATTGCTGCCTCCTGTACAATGTCATGAACCTCCATCCATAGTTCTTCAGGCACACTATCAAATCCAGTCCTTTAAACCTATTCTTCACCTCCACTCTTCATAAGGGATGTGATCTAAGTCAAACCTGAATGGCCTAGTGGTTTTCCGAACTTTCTTCAGTTTAAGCTTGAATTTTGCAATGATTAGCTCATGATCTGAGCCACAGTCAGCTCCAGGTCTTGTTTTTCCTGACTGTATTGAACTTCTCCATCTTTGAATGCAAATGACATAATCAATCTGATTTCGGTGTTGCCCATCTGGTGATATCCATGTGTAGATTCGCCTCTTAGGTTGTTGGAAGAGGGTGTTCGCTATGACCAGCATGTTCTCTTCACAAAACTCTGTTAGCCTTTGCCTGGCTTCATTTTGTTCTCCAAGGCCAAAATTGTCTGTTATTCCAATTACCTTTTGACTTCCTACTTTAGCATTCCAGTCCCCTATGATGAGGAGGACATCTTTTTTTGGTGTTAGTTCTAGGAGGTGTTGTAGGTCTTCATAGAACCGGTCCACTTCAGCATCCTCTACCTCAGTGGTTGGGGCATAGACTTGGATTACTATGATGTTGAATGGTTTGCCTTGGATTCATACCAAGATCATTCTGTTGTTTTTGAGATTGTATCCTATTACTGCCTTTCTCACTCTCTTGTTGACTATAAAGGTCACACCATTTTTTCTATGGGATTCTTGGCCACAGTAATAGATATAATGGTCTTCTGAGTTAAATTCGCCCATTCCCGTCCATTTTAGTTCGCTGATTCCCAAGATGTTGGTGTTCAGTCTTGCCATCTCATTTTTGACCACCTCCAACTTACCTTGATTCATAGATCTTACATTCCAGGTTCCTATGCAGTATTGTTCTTTGCAGGATCGGACTTTCCTTTCACCATCAGACACATCCACAGCTGAGCATCCTTTTGGCTTTGGCCCAGCTGCTTCATTCTTTCTGGGGTTACTTGTACTTGCCCTCTGCTCTTCCCCAGTAGCATATTGGACACCTTCCGACCTGAGGGGCTCATCTTCCAGTGTCATATCTTTTAGCATTTTGTTACTGTCCATGGGGTTTTCTTGGCAACGATACTATAGTTGGTTTCCATTTCCTTCTCCAATGGATCACGTTTTGTCTGAGTTCTCTGCTGTGACCTGTCTGTCCTGGGTGGCCCTCCACAGCATAGCTTGCAGCCTCATCAAACTATGCAAGCCCCCTTGCCCCATCAAGGCAGCAATCCATGAGAGAGATCTGCATTCTAGGGGCAATTAAAATTCGCACTTGCAGAATTAGCAGAGGGAAGTGGGAATTGGCATGTGAGTGAGATTTATTGTCTGTACTGGCAAATTTGAGTGTGGGTGAAAGTAATGTAAATACAGTATATAGTTGAGGGGAGCTAAACTCTGCCTCCACCCCATTGTACCTCACTGAACCCCAGCATTTCAGCAATCTCCCCGCTCCCAGTCCAGCTATGATAACATAATTCAGTCAGGCTGGAGGGGAAAATGCTTCACGCTCCAGAGTAAGACATTGGATGGAGCATGGTTTAGATCCCCTGACCTGCCACAGCTTTTATATGCATACAGGAAGAACATTTTTTAAATTTATTTATTGATAAATTTATACCCCAGATGGGCTCAGGGCAGCTAACAGAAGGGCACATATGCCAGAATTCAACAGGTAAAAACAGAATAAAACACACAATAAAACGATCATTCCTATAAAATACAAGTGCTCTAGATGTCACAATAACAGATGGGGTCACACATAACAAAGTGGTCCCAGAGCAACATGATAGACTCCAGATGGTACAACGATCCATCCTTCATCCCAGGGCTGTCTCGTTCCCCGATGACACCCATTCCATTTAGTGGTGGTGGTACGGTGATGGTATAGTAATGGTGGCGGCTCCTACTCAAAAGCCTGGCGGAAGAGCTCCATCTTACAGGCCCAGTGGAACTGTGCCAAGTCCCGCAGGGCCCGGATCTCTTCCAGGAGCGCATTCCACCAGGTAGGAGCTGCCACCGAAAATGCCCTGTCCCTGATGACAGCAAATTTAATATCTTTAGGACCTGGGGTTACCAGTTGATGTTGAATCCCCGACCGTAGTGCCCTTGGGGGAACATATGGGGAAAGGCGGTCCCTCAGGTCCCTCATCTGTCTTCCCCACCACACACACATACCAGGAGTAATAGCAATTGGAGGGCATTATTTGTATCAGAGAAAAGTGAAGCTACCTTAGTGGTTTTATATGAAATTACAGATATTAAAAGAGATCAGATATTGAATCAGGATCCCTCATATAGATAAATGAACTAATTCTTCCTCGCTACTGATTTCTTACATCTTACCTGGTTTGGTTATATATTTTTACTTTTGGAGGTGGGTGTAACCTTATCATTTTACAGCCCCATGTATATCTTTAGGGCTGGTAGGCTGCTATCCACTGGAGTGGCAAAACCTGGAATCTGCCACTTTTGTACCCATCTGTGCATCCTGTCTGTGTGCCGGCTAATATAAGCAAAATGTTTTCCCTTTTCTCCTACATGCCATGGGAGCAGGGTAGAACTACTTATGTATGATGCTTCCAATGAACACTGGCCAAGTCTTTTTCCCACTGGCTGGTGTGTGCAACTTTAGATAACAGAAAATCTCAGGCACAGAGAATATACTTACAAAAAATCCCAACACCCTCCTAAAACACTGGTGGTTCAATGATTGGTTAAAAATGGAAATTCTGCACATAAATACTACAGTCTCAATGATCCTGCTCCTTTTACTCTTTCCAGCCTCTCCCACTGCCCAGAAATACAAAATCAGATTCAGGTACCACACTATCAGTGCAAGCTGAGAAGTGTTCTAAACCTTCTAAGCCTCTGTTTAGGGTTGCACTGTGTTAGATCCCAAATCAGGAGAATAGATCCACGTTCAAAAAGAAGAAAGATTTATTTCCAAAGCATGGTTGATCACGAACATACAGAGATTGTTAAGAATAACTACAATACCCAGGGAAGGTGTATTAAAAGGAGATTCAAACCAGGTTTAAACCAATGAACATATTTCCCTTGTCAGGTTCACAGATTAGAAAAGGCGCGAAGCGGGCTGAGAACAGCAACGGCCAATTCCATAAACACAGGTTGAGTTCACACGGGAAACCTAAACAAGCCAGAGCTTCAAGACATAACACCACATCACACCAGCTGGAGACCTTGGCAGTTACAGAGGCACTACATGAACAGGATAAGGCTTTGGGAGACAGGGAGGGGGATGGGACACGTCCCAGGGAAATGGCAGCTCGCTGACACCTAAACAAGCCAGAGCTTCAAGACATAACGCCGCATCACACCAGCTGGAGACCTTGGCAGTTACAGAGGCACTACATGAACAGGATAAGGCTTTGGGAGACAGGGAGGGGGATGGGACACGTCCCAAGGAAATGGCA
>NW_015171529.1:411618-411858 GCF_001447785.1 Gekko japonicus | reverse complement strand
TGTGTCCGGGAACGTGTTGTGGAACGCTCGAACGTGATAAGGGGCCCGAATATCCCCTTCTTCCACCCATTCTCGGTGCTGGGGTCCGAAATCGACCCATTCCACAAGATACCACAGGTTACCACGTTTACGCTTGGAATCCAAAATGGCAGAAATCTCAAAGTGTTCTTGTCCCTCAATGAGTATAGGGGGGGGGGTTGAACATGAGTATCCCGCCATTTACACTGACCAGTGTCTTTT
>NW_015171529.1:409111-409292 GCF_001447785.1 Gekko japonicus | reverse complement strand
TAACTACTCCTCCTCCACCTGTCATTTTGGAAGGGGATGAACATTTTGAGATCGCTGATATCCTGGATTGTAAAGTGAAACGTGGTAAACTCTGGTACCTTATCGAATGGGTTGATTTCGGTCCCCAGCACCGCGAATGGGTGGAAGAAGGGGATATTCGGGCCCCTTACCTGATCCGTAG
>NW_015171529.1:403045-408664 GCF_001447785.1 Gekko japonicus | reverse complement strand
TGTTTGAGTATGTCTTCAACGCTTTGAAATAAATTTTGCTTTTCTTTAAAACGTGGATTTATTCTCGATGCTTGGGGATCCAACATTTATTCAATGAATGCATTATGCAGCATGCGATACAAACTGAAACTATGGCATTCACCAAAGACATCCACTTTTCCACATTTATCACATATTAATACAGATCACCGTGCATGTAAAGATGTAATGATTTTTCATTACTGTGATAGATTCTTGAGAAATATTAACTTGATACAGAGGTTTTCAGTTCTGCTATTAAGTATGTTTTAACAACCCAGCCAGGGTAAGGATGAGGCAGAATGTGGCTGGAAAGTAGGGCTGCCAGGTCCCCCGGGAGGGTGGAGGTTCACCCGCTCAAAGGGTCCCCAATCCGCCGGTCCGGAAAAGGCTGGCGGGGGGAATCCTGCCCCCAACTTGAACGGTTCAGGCTGATGTGCCCGGAGCAGTGATGTCACCTGGAGGTGACATCATCACTTTGGGCATGTTGCCAGCTGATGCTCTAGCACGTACATCTTGCCCCCACCCAGGTACCAATGATCAAATTAATCAATAGATGGGAAATTGACCCCTTAGCCAATCCCTGACCTGTAGGGGAGGGCCAATTAGTAAGCTGCCAGAGCCCACCCCCTCTTGCTCGCAAGCAGCTTTAAAACTTAGAACACAGAGCAGCCAACTCACTTCTCCTCCCTTTTACCTACGACCTCTGCCTGTCTGCTTTTCCCCCTCAAGTCCAGCTTCCTATCCCCAACCCTTGCCTCGCTTTTACACCTTAGTCTGCAGCTAGGGTGCTACACGTGTTCTCAGCTGGTCTGAGTACACGCGCTCCTCCCGTTTACATATTTTCCTTCCCTCCCTAATACCTCCCGCTGGAAGCTTTAGGGGCGCGCATCGCCTGAGGTAAATATCACCCATCAACGATAACCTGATAATGCGAATGTGCTTTACCAAATCTCTCTGCTTTTACTTAGTTCTTGTGTGTGTGTATGATATTCTGTGTTTTGCTTGATATTCAGTAAACGAAAGATAATTTTATTCCTGTTTCTGTCTCTTCATTGGGAACGTAGTGTTGCAGCCCATTCTCCGTATATATTGACCTGAATCCCGATTAATAAACTGTTCCAATTGTCTCTCCTAAAGAGCAATTCGGCTAACATAATGGAGCAAAGGAGAATTTTGTCAAGGACTTGACGAAAGAATTGGATCAAGTAAACTATGAGCAGATTGTTTTAGCAGGAGACTTTAACGGCACAGTTGTTAGATCCCAAATCAGGAGAATAGATCCACGTTCAAAAAGAAGAAAGATTTATTTCCAAAGCATGGTTGATCACGAACATACAGAGATTGTTAAGAATAACTACAATACCCAGGGAAGGTGTATTAAAAGGAAATTCAAACCAGGTTTAAACCAATGAACATATTTCCCTCGTCAGGTTCACAGATTAGAAAAGGCGCGAAACGGGCTGAGAACAGCAATGGCCAATTCCATAAACACAGGTTGAGTTCACACGGGAAACCTAAACAAGCCAGAGCTTCAAGACATAACACCACATCACACCAGCTGGAGACCTTGGCAGTTACAGAGGCACTACATGAACAGGATAAGGCTTTGGGAGACAGGGAGGGGGATGGGACACGTCCCAAGGAAATGGCAGCTCGCTGACACACTGTTTCTGTCAGAACAGTAACTGATTGACCTCTCCCAAATGGTGGAAATAATTTCATTCAGATGTGAAGAATTTCCAGTATTTATGAACTGGCCTTGTTCAGATTTCATATTGCCCATCTCTAGAAGAAAGGAGTTTAAATGACATAAACTAATAATCAAAGAAAGGAAACAGGAATCTACAAGTGGTTACCTACAAAACATGCAGGGGGGGATCCCTCTCTCCAGCTTAACTTACCACCATAACTACTGGCCCAGCACAGCTCCCAGCCTTTGCAACTGGGCCTGCTGCAACTTCTCTATCCCATTGCCACTGCCATCCCCAGGGCCACTGTGACTCCAGGCAAACCCCCCCCCCAACATTGCTGACACTGGCTACAGGCCTAGCACATGTCTTGGCTTCATCACTGGGTCTACCGCAGTTTCTTCTCCCCCCTTTGTTGTCATCCCCAGGGCCAACACAGCTCCCTCCATCTGGTGGGGCCAGCATAGCTCTTGACTTGGCCCCCCCATTGCTGTTGTTGATGCTATGGCTACTGCGGCTCCTTTCCCCCTACCATTGCTACAACCCTCGTCGGGCCCGGCATGTCTCCCGGCCTCCTCTGCAAGGCCCCCCACAGTTCCCCCCAATGCCATTGCTGGGCCTGCTGCAGCTACCAGGCAGCTCCACCACCACTGCCACCTGGAGGAGGTATTGCATTGTCCATGTGCAAATTATAGTTTGGGGAGGGGGATTTAAACCTCAAATGTGTTTTTTTTAGTTTCAGATTTTTCTGCAAATCTGGGACATTCTACTATGTTATCCTTTCAACTGGAGAATTGCTGGGCATTGAATTGGTACCTTCTCTGTGCTAAGCAATTCCTCTAGCACTGAGCCATGGCCCCTTTGAAGCCATCCCATCATTCCCTCAGCTTTTCCCTTTAATTGCTGAAATATCTTAAGAGAACAGCACTAGAACAAGGGTCTGTCTCAGTTCCAGTTCTGAAAGTCCTTATCCCTTGCCTTTGTGTGACAGAACCCAGAAATTGTAATCTATTTAAATTTGCACATAATTGCTAAAATCCGTTTCAACATTCAACAAGCAGGTAGGTTATCTGGACCTTGTTCTATATGCTTGCTTTAACATTCACTTCTATATTTGAATATTTTCTTTTTTTCATTTCAGTCCAATTTCCATGACTCAAAATCTTGTGTTCAAATAGAATATGGTAAAAGAGGCAATTATGTCATTGAGAATTCAGCTCAGCTCTCAGGTTAAGGTTTCACACCTGGGGTGTCATTATTCTCTTCCATATCAATTCATTATTTAAGGACTTATTATTTGAAAGGTCTCACTGTGCACCGGCAATTAGAGTCATAGAGATTCTCTCTGCATTAAGTATATTTATTTTGCTTTCCTGGGTTTTTATGCCAGAACCATTAATGCCATTCTAATGTAGCAGTTACTGAGCACTTCTGAACTGCCAATACTGTCCACTTACAAACTGCCATTAAAAGAGAACAATATTAAGTGCTTATGCATTCTACTGAGGCACATATATAAGGGGTTCAATGCAGCTCCATCAGAATCCATGGGATTTTTTTTTGTCATTGTCTTCAATGAGATGTAAATTGCATCAGGAGAAAGCTGTATGGGAACAATGCCATAAAAGATTGGAAACACGGAAGACAAGATTCAGACAAAGCTGAGATAACCCATGTATTTCAGTGGGAAAGAAAAAGCCACATACTTCACCACTGAAATGAATGAAACTTGATAATGCTCATCTGTGGTTGGACTGTGCTCACATTGGCTTGTGTCCCACTGAAAATATCCACTGATTGAAGGGTTTGTCAACTGCGTATCACTTTCTCACTTTCCTCCTTCCGGTGCACACCAAAATGCTTCCAAATGCTGCTTCTGAGGGATATGAGACCTCCCAGGAACACAATGAAGGGGGAAATGGAGGGGGGAACTGGCATCAACCATTCCCCTTCTGTCTCTTGAAATCCTCTGAGACATCCAGCCCACTAAATTGAGTCCTACCATTTAGAAAACAACAAAGCCTAATATGAGGGAATTAGAGGTACATCTCAATCTTAAAAAGTCCTACTGGCAACCACTTTCATAAAATATTATTCCCCCCCACACACTTGTTCTTGTTCTCTTTGGTACTTTCCTGTCTTTGTATTTATAAATTCCAGGGATTTTTTCTCTTTTCTTCTCGCATATCCTACCTCCTGCTTCTTGATATCCTCTCCTAATTCAGCTTTTGGGGGGAGGGTAGGCCCGTGGAACTTTGTGAATAACTGAACACAATTTTTAAAAGTAATGGTTAGAAATCACAGTTCAGGTGGAATTCTATGCACTCATTCACTAAGATGTATAAAACTTGGATATTTAGTAACCTTGGATATTTTTGTGCACAATTATTTAAAGTGTTTAGATTAAGCAAATTGCTCTCAAATATCTAGCTCATTTTTATTTGCAAATAAACATGCTTGGATGAATAATTAATAAAATGTAAGCAGCTGGCTCTAATTTGCAAAACAAAAACGACACAGCTCTTTAAAAATCAGGATTCAGGGTACTTGGAGTGGCTGTTTAATTCATTTCATTAGTCTTAATTAATAATGTCTTCACTATTGTATTTATCTGAGTGGAAGTTCTTTCCTCAAATTCCAAGGTAACAAGAAACCTTGGTCCTCTGCACCATGCCTGAGAGGTGGGGATGCACAATACCTCAAGATCAGTACACAGCATATCCCTAAAACATTGTAGGCGGCATCAAAATACATTAATGGGTAGAACGATCTCAAAATTAAGAAGAATCAATTGTGTGTCTCGTAAAATGGATGTAATAAGACATGGAATGAAATTTAGTAGCATTGAACAAAAATGCAAATAGGAATTCAGCATTTTTGTTGTTGACTGGGACCTCACTCATCTAGGAATACCTTCTGAAAGGCTTTTCATTGTGTTGATCTCAAAGTGATGAGAACCTGCTGATGTTACACAGTTTTTAATCGGTGAAGACTCATTGGGAGTAGGTTCAGCTCAAGGAAAATAAATGGACAGTGAAACGGGCTGTTATAATTAAACAACTGCATTGACTTTGGATTATTTTCCACAGGAAATTCAAGGGAATTACTCTTTAAACCTCCTAAGCACATCACACCCTTAAATATGCTAATAGCAGTATGATGTATCTCAGTGGTCTAAATAAGTCAGGTTTTTTTAAAAAAAAACTAGTTAGCCCCCATCAACCTATCTGTTATGTATTCAGTCCATCTAAACCTATGTTAAGCTTGAGACCTCAGCCGGATTCTAATCTGAAACAATACCATTGGCTGAAGCAATGTCTGTAACCAATAAAATGTAAGAGTCTGTGCTGGAGGGAAGACAAATGATTGGATGTCATCTTTACAATGTGACTGGATATTAACTATGAGAGGGTGTGGCTACCCCAGTCCGGGAGAGTTTAAAAGGAGCCGTGCTCCACTGTTGTTTTGTGGTGTGTCGTCAGATGTTGTGTGATCTTGGAAGTTCTCGTTCTCAATAAAGCTGAGTCACTTATTCGGTTCCTGGGCTGTTGGCCCGCCCGTGCAGTCCGGGGACCGCCTTTGCCGCCCTGCAGGAGGAAGAGCAGGACGCGGCAACCGCCGTATCTGGGGCTGAACGGGGGGGCGGGGCCGGAGCTGTGAAGCCGGCCCCTGCCTCCCCCCTTCAGTGCGCGCCTGATCGCTCGAGAGAGAGGAGCTCTGTCGGAGCTCTCCGAGCGCGGCGTGGGAGGACCGGCGGCGGGCCGAGAGTGCGGCTCCAAGGGGCGCGCGGCTCCCGATCGGTGGACCAGGCAGCGGTGGCGAGGGGAAGCCCCGCCAGCGTTCAGGTGGTATCGGGAGGACCGAGGAGCGGAGGGGTGCACGGAGGCGGCAGGGCCGGTTTGGAGAAACG
>NW_015171529.1:402874-403012 GCF_001447785.1 Gekko japonicus | reverse complement strand
TGGGGCATAGGGGTCTTGCCAGTACAGTCTTTGGGCCCTGAGGCCCGGGGCGGGGAAAGCTGACCGCCTAGATGATGGCACGGGATTGCCATCCCTTTGAGCCTCGAGGCTCGGGGGTTCTGGCTTATCCCTGGCCAT
>NW_015171529.1:335281-397749 GCF_001447785.1 Gekko japonicus | reverse complement strand
GACGAGCCAAGCGTGGGCCCATGGGATCACAGCTGGGGCTAAGTCAGGTGGCCACACTGGAATGGTTTGGGCACCGTGGCTTACAATGGCCCAGTTTATTGTATTTGTTGTTTGAAGGGCGTGTTGGGCCCCCTCCACATATCCTGTTGATTCATTTAGGGGGAAATGATCTCGGCCTGATCAAGGGGAAGGCCTTGATTTTGCAGGCGAAGGAAGATTTCCGAGTTATTAAGGAGCGTTGGCCGGGGACGGTAATTATTCGTATCCGGGGCTGAACGGGGGGGCGGGGCCGGAGCTGTGAAGCCGGCCCCTGCCTCCCCCCTTCAGTGCGCGCCTGATCGCTCGATGTTAGCAGTATGGGCATTGGCTGGTCGCTCTTTATGGGGGCCGGGTAGGAATTTTTCACCCCTTTCCCAAATTGGCCAAGGGAGGGGGTGTTTTCGCCTACCTCATACTGCAACGGAGGATGGGAAAAAAATTGGCTGGGGTGTGGCTGAGTTTAAATAGGTCGGTCACTTTAGTGGCAGGATGTTAGTTTATCAGATTGTGGCATGGTGACCACCGGCATATAACCCTGATTGGGGCATAGGGGTCTTGCCAGTACAGTCTTTGGGCCCTGAGGCCCGGGGCGGGGAAAGCTGACCGCCTAGATGATGGCACGGGATTGCCATCCCTTTGAGCCTCGAGGCTCGGGGGTTCTGGCTTATCCCTGGCCATCATCCACTTGCCATGCTGACTGGTTGTGAGCCATACACTTGGCTACCAGCTGGGGCTGGGTGGATCGCCCTAGTACAAATGGCTGGGGAGGGGTCAAGGACCCCTGGCCTGGTCATGCCACAATCTGTAGTGCCCTTGCTGCTTATCGTGTTGATATTGTTGTTAATGAAATTAATAAAGTGGCCCGTTCAGTACCCAAGAAACGTGTCTGTCTTTCTTCCGGATTGGGGGGCAATTACTTACTTTGTTGTTGAGTTGCATACTTAACACTATCCATCCAGAAATAAATAAATAAAACAGTATTACATGACAGTTGTTTCAGATTATTTTAAAAAGAAAAACCCTCTAAATTGGCTGGAACTTACAGAGTAGACAGAGTGCCTTTAAGTACTAGCCTTCCTGCCAATTACTGTTCTCAGAGGATGCCTTGCTTTAGACTGCTTCACTGACAGACTCAAAAGAACACAATCCCAAACTCATGGAATTCCTGCTCTAATAAGGCCCATTAAAATCTGCCACTGCAAATATGTATTCCAACATGTTTCCAGAAGTTTATACAACTATATTGATTTGGATAGCATTTTTGAATATTATAGAATTATATGAGGGTGACCCCATCTCATGTAAAAACACAAAAAGACCAACATTGATTTATGGCCCTGACATTAGCAAACATACCCCATGTCACCAGAGAATTGTCAACACATACCCTATATCACCAGGGAGTTGGTAGCACACATGCCCAGAAATTGCCTTCCATGAAGGATGGGCCTATCCTGGGAGTGGCTGTTGGAAATCCGCTTCCGATAAAAGAATTCCCCTACATTCACTGAAACTGCATATGCATTTTCTGGCCTCTCATCGGGGTTCTCTATCTATATATTCCGCCATCCCAGACAAATAGGAAAAGGCATTAGACCTCTGAGTCATTCACCTCAATAGATGTTGTGTGCTTGGGCAGGTTCTGCATTATCTTGGGTGCTACAGGAGGGTTTTATGACCTCTCTATGTACATGCCACATCACCTGGACCAATATGGAAGGGTTTAGATAGGGCTGCCAGGGATGCTAGAGGGGTGAGTGTTGTTTTATTTGCTTTCAGCTGAGGTGATTTAGCTGAGGGTAATGTGTGGGAGCCAGCAGCCATAACTTTTTAAAGAGCCCCTAACAAGATCTGAGGGAGCCAGAATGACCTCTCGCGAGAGGTGGAATTTGCCCCTAGGACTTCAAGGCCACCACCCTGGGGCTCAGGGAGCCGGGGGAACGTTTCACACACCTCCTCCCAGCCATTGCCACTGCCGTTACCACAGCTGCCACCACCGGCAGCCATAACTTTTTAAAGAGCCCCTAACAAGACCTGGGGGAGCCAGAATGACCTCTCGCGAGAGGTGGAATTTGCCCCTAGGACTCCAGGGCCACCACCCCGGGGCTCAGAGAGGCGGGGGAACATTTTGCGCCCCTCCCCCTGGCTGTTGCCGCTGCCGCCGGCACGAGCAGCCATAACTTTTTAAAGAGCCCCTAACAAGACCTGACGGAGCCAGAATGACCTCTCGCGTGTCACACACGAGAGGTGGAATTTGCCCCTAGGACTCCAAGGCCACCACCCCGGGGCTCAGAGAGGCGGGGAATGTTTCGTGCCCCTCTGCCCCTCGACCTTCATATTCTTAGACCAATTTTAGAAGCATGTAATCTTGCACAAAATGGCTTCTGTCACACAGCTTTCTAGTTTGGTGGGTTCTGGTTGCTGAAGGAAAGCTTCAGAAGTCTAAAACCATTTCCTATCAGCCCAGGGGGTGGGAAATGTTAGTTGAAGTACCACTATCCTCCACAGTCCAATCACAAAACAAACTAGTAACTATGATCCTGGGAAACAAGTGCACGTTGATGTTCTTAGAGGAGCACAGTCTTTTATCATTTAAAGCATTAAATGATTCAATGGTGAATCATTTAATAAAGGTGTGACAAGACCACCCTAGATTAGTTCCAGAAAAGGCTAGAAACAGCATGTGCAATTTCCAGGTACATATAGGGGACTTATTAATGGTTGGATGTCCAATATCCTATCCCTCATAGACTGGAATTTCTGGGCCTGTGGGCATCTATCTGGCCATAAAACATGGGGCAGTAGGATCACACTTTTGATGAATTCAAGGCCATAAATTAAGTCAGCACCTCAACAGGAAGTGGGGTCATCCTACTATTTGTGCCAGCATTTTGCAATATTTAAATTATGCACCCATGCATTTATATTAATCAATACAAAATGCTTAAAATACATGATAATTTTTAAAAACTGCCTCTGGTTAAATAGTATCACAATTGAAACAATTGCTAAGACTGAAAGCAAAGATTTCTTACAGCCCTTTGACAATCATAAATATATTCTCATGACAGCTGAAAGTAAATCCAATGATTTGTCAAAGGATATGTGATCATTCATTCCCTGGTTCAGCTCCAAACTGTAAGACAGATTGCATTTTGCATTTACTTTCTTTGAAAGTGTTCTTTGAACTATCACTAATTGCTACATGGAACACCTAAGATGTCAAATACTTCTTTTTATGACACTTTTAATAGAGGGTTACTCCTTGCAGTTCGTCACTTGTTGTCTAGTATTGAAGGGAAGTGAAAATAAGTAGCATAAATGAAGATATATGAAATCAACAGATCTTCACTAGTATGTGAGGGTGTGCTTTTTGGTAATATCTATGATTCAGGCTCCCTTTTCTAACTGAACATTTAATGGAAACTGAGATCAAAGTGCTTTGAAAAAGACGTTACTTATTGTTAGCCAAGAGGCAAACATGAGGAGGCAGAGAGAGGGAGAGACAGAGGATGCACAAGTGTTTAGGGCAATAAAAACACTGAATCTATGCTATTAATAAAACATTGGACAGGAACTATAAATAATTGACAATTGTCATCTAGATATTTCTGGGTTATTCACCGGTTGAGAGCTAGTCTTTTACATTGGTGCTATCTAATCTTGTTACATCACTTGCACTTCTCAACTCAAACATTAATATGTCTGCCTGTGACATGCGATATACCCTGACTTCTCGGAGATATCATACACTGCTGAACTGAACCAGTCAAGAGCAATTTAATTGTCAATGGCAGACAGAAATATTACAGCCAGACAGAACAGTGTAAATAATGAAAAGGCAGATCTTCAATATTGCACAAAGAAATCATCATAATTAGAGAGGGTGCTTTTCAATCACACCCACAGTATATCATTCCTGAATTAGAACAGCAATGCACTAAATGCAAAGGCTCTGTTCATCACTCCAGCACCTGCACTCTTTTGATTATATATCACACAGCTACAGAGCAGGTGTGTGGGTCACACAGAAGAAATTTGGTAGGTTACATGTAAGCATTTCAGCATTCTGCTTTTGTTGCTAGTTTTAAACACCTGTAGAGGTGGGTGGCACAGCAATTTCACTGAGAATATAATACAGTCATATATAGCAAGACTAAGCACACCTAATTGTCATATCTTAATTATGTACAGACAATCTAAGGGCACAATGAACCAGCATGATGCATTCATAAAATGGAATTCTAAAAAGAGGTGATGAAATGTAAGTTCTTAGAGATGAAACCTCCAATAACTTCATGATCACAAATTATTGTGCATTTGCTAAGACTACAAGAATACATAATAGTAAAAAAGAATCCCCATTAATAGTGAGGAAATTAAAATCTCATATATGCTGCACTATGAAAGCATATACTAGTAAATAAACATCTGGTATATCAGCACTCTAATGCATTTGGGAGAGTCAATTATTTTCCTGTGTCTGACTTTCAACCTTTTAACATCTTGATTGAATGCTAGTTTCCAGTATGACTTACCAACTGGTAAAGAGGCACTAGAAAAACAAATGAAAATAGTAGTTTAAAAAGGCAATGGCAAGATATCGAGAAGGAGGAGGAGAAAGTGGAAAAGGTTATTACTAGCAAGGGTGGTGCACATTCTCAATCTTAGGTTGCTCAATCCTGTAATTATGACTGAGGAAGTAATGCCATTTTAAATTATTATTTCCAGAGATTTACAGCTTTACCTTTCAGACTTGCCTCTTGGGTGGAAAAAAAACCCTTTATTCACATGCTCAGCTAAAGGTAACTTAATGCTTTCCTTGTTAGTGTTAGAGAGGCGCTAGAAGATATGCTATAGTTAAGGGGGGAAAGGGACATTATTCATTTAAATTGCTTTATTTTCCTCAGGCAAAATGGTGCTGATCTCATTTAGTCTTGACCAGGAAAAAGATGATGCTTAAAGGATGAAAAAAAATTCTCAAGAAAAAATTGGCCAAGTCAACTCTGCCATGAAGCTTGTGAAGGAGGTGCACACTGATTTGTGTGAATGACTTAAGGAGTAGAAAAGAGACCAGATATTATCCAGACTTTGTTCTTCTAGCTCTATTTACTCTGTGTTCCCATAATAAATTCAGTGTGATAAATTATGCCCATGTGTTTACCACATGCCAACGAAGTTTCACTCCCCCCCCCCTTTGTGTTCATGTACATTGTTGATTCACATCCAGATTGGGCCTGAACAGATCCATGGCCACATGAAATAAAACACACTTGGATGAGGAGCCCAAATTCCATTTTAAGAATATTCATTCCTACTTACTCCATGGGTGAACATCTCTGTGTGAGTAAGGTCTACACTGTATTTGATAATTGTTGGTTTTTAGGCCTATTATGTATATGATGAGTTTGAAATATATTGACGTTTAACTTATGGAGTGCTCAGCTTTTAGGAAGGCTTTTTAGCCAAAACATGTTTGGTTCTTGTATTTGGGATACATTTTGTAACTTTTAACATGTATTTATATATTCTGACATTTGTCCTGATATACAGAAACATACAATATGGGTTTTATTTTGATTTTAACATTTCCTATGCATAATTAAAATATATTGTATATTTTTATATTAGCACTGAGTGTTTAGCCATATTTGATTATTTTTAAACTCACTAAGAACATGTACTGCATACTCTTTCTTTATCTTATGAGTACGCATGTTGTGAACTCCAACAAGAAAAAAATTGCCAGGCAGACTTCTTTTGTTCAGCTCTCTCAGTTAGAGTTAAGGCATCCATATTGGCTTGATGGTCCTTATTGAAGTTTATGTTGAGCAATACTGAGCCTATGCAGTAGCCTCTAGTTTTATAGGGACAGGTTGTTGAACTTCACTTGTTTGATTGTCCATAGCTCAAATGCTTACCATGGTTGCTATTTACCAAAAATCACACCATTAATCTATTTCTACCATTAGGCAATATTTCTAAAATTATGCTACAATAGCAATAATTGTCTTAAACTGAAAAAAATTGAGGTATATTTCTGTTGTAAATGGAGAGGGTAGCCAATTCATGATCATAACAAGCACCTCCCATTGAACTTGTAAACAAATAGGCAGCCCTCACAGAGTTCTTAAAATAGCTATAATGGGTGCATAATGGTTTGTTTCAGACAACAATCAAGCCATGACATTTTGTATCAACTGAACTTTCCAGGTTGTCTTCAAGGACACCTCCATGTAGACTGAGTTACAACAATTTATCCTCATGGTATATTTCTATTAAACACCTTTTACCATAACCTTTCTCCCACTAAACATCAAATCCTCCTTTTCCTTTCTTTTATAGATTCCTTTCAACAAAAGTAGGGGAAATATAGCTTTTAATGTTAAAAAATATCCAATTGAATAACTTTTATCAAAATGCATAGCATTCTTTATCACACCCAGCCCAAATCTTTGCTGCCTTTAAGTGCACAGCCACTATGCAAATCTGACTTCCAAAAAATGGATAACTGTGTTTAAGTACTTGGCACAAACATGCAGTTTAGGCTTCAGGGCCACTGCAATCTAGGGACAGGCACGAACCAGCTGACAAAATAAAGTTCATCACAAATTTTGGCCTGTTCACGGTTCGTGAACCAAAGTTCATGAACTGCAAACCAGAATGAAATACCACAAATCTAGTGCAATAAGGGCCTGCCCATTTAAGGACATATAAGGTCTATAAAAGCCTACAGAGCTCATTCTGGGAGCTCAGTCGAGTTGCATGGCCCAACTCGACTGAGCCCCAAAGTCTTATAAAGGCCTTTGGACCTTGCTCTTGAGCCAGCTGGACCCAGAAGTGGACTCTGAAGGCATTTAAATGCCTTTGGAGCTCACTTCTGGTTGGGCGGCTTGACCCAGAGGTAAGCTCCAAAGGCATTTAAATGCCTTCGGCACTCACTCGGGTCCTGGGTGGTGGGCCCCGATGACATTTAAATGCCTTTGGAGCTCACTTCTGGTTGGGCTGCCGACTGGGAAGTAAGCTCTGAGAGTATTTAAATGATATCTGAACCCTCCCACAAACCATGGGTGAATCATGGGAGGCAGTTCTCCTGAACTCCTGGATCGTGGGAGGCAGTTCTCCCAACCCCCCTGTTCATGAACCATGAACTGGTCTGGTTCATGCTCAAACTGCAGTTCATTTATACATCCCATCCCTACTGAGTACTAAATCTACTAAATTCAATGTATTTGTTGTATGGGTATAAAGTAGCCAAAGCCTGTCACTCAAAACATGTGACTGAGCCACAAGGATTGGAGACTGGGTGGCACACTCACACTGAAATCAAAGCAAAGAGAAGTCCTCATGGTTTGCATTGATAACTGGAAGTAATTCAGAACCTGAAACTGGGATTAATTTCAGGACTCTGGGACTTGCAGGTTTTCAACTGTTTTCATCATTCTCTCAAAGGGTTAGTGCTGACAACCACCGTTTTAGTTGGTTTTTCAGAGCTTTTGGTTGGGATTAGCCATCACAATTAGCCCATCAATCAAAAGGGAAAACTCATATTACAAACTGCACAGTAGTCACATAGACTGGCAGATTTATATTATTGCAATGACAGTGAAAGGTGCATCATTCACTGAAGGCATTTGGCATTTCTTCACATGCAGAGGTCAGAAACGATCACATTACAAATTTTGTTTCTGGCATTTACACTTATGCCATAGAATAGTATACTAACAGATTATGAAAATATGGATGATATTTGGCTACAGCATTAGACATTTACCAGTAATTTACCATCAAAATTTCATACATTTCTTGCCAGTCTTCTAAAATCTACAGAATTATTTGTAAACATCAACACAGAGAGACTTCTGTGTGCCAAAATGTCTTGTTAAAATACCCAATTTGCAAATCAGTTTTAAAATATTTATGAGAAAATTGAGATAAAACATTTAGTAATATTATTCTGGATTGGCCTATAATGTTAATTTAGCATGCAAAAGTGGATCAATGATATTGTCATGACATTATGTGCCATTTCCTCTATCTATAGAATGGGATTAACCAGTTGTGTGGTGTTGGCTGCTGAGCCAGGCCTACTTGCATGGTAGGGAACCTGCAATGAATTTGGGGGGTAGCTCTGTATCCCTCTCCCCACATTATTTCATATTTCCCTCCTTCTGACAACTCTCCTTTCCCTTCCTCATTCTTTCCTTCTCAGCCATTCACCAACCTACCTTTTATCTCCCTCTCATCTTCAGCTATATATATTATTTATTTAGTTCATTTATATCCCACCTTTCTCTACAATGGACACCAAAGTAGCATATATCATCTCCTTTTCTCATCTTTATCCTCACAACCACCCTGTGAGGTAGGACAGGCTGAAAGCATGTGACTGACCCATGGTCTGCTAGTGAGCTAACAGAATGTCAGGACCCACATTCAAACAACAGAGCACATGCTTCTTTGAAGGTTTTACTTTATTGTTAGCACTATGGTAGCATAGACACAGTCACTGTTAGGAATAACTTCATCATAGAAAGCTGAGAGAGATATAGGATATTCGAAAGCACGCCCCCACACACACCTATGGGCCAATCAGCCTCACTCCCGTGGGCAGGAAAGAGGACCAAGGCAGTTAGAGCTGAGGCTGGGAAACGAAACTAATCCCACAGTTAATTGATGGGAAGACATTACACAGGCTGGCTACAAGGTCAGTGATAATGAGGGGGAGAAGCGAAAAGAAAGGAATGCAGCAGCAACTGGCACACAGGTCATGAAAGCGAACCCGGGCCCATAAACTATATGGCAGCATAGCTGACATTGACTGGTGATTTGAACCAGTCTAACCACTACACCACATTGGCTTTGATATGGTGTGTCATGCCTGCCCCGATGACGAACCTGACAGCCAGGAGCACGTGGAGTTGGCACCACAAGCCCCTGAGGAACCTCCAGAAGCAGAGACTTACAGCCAGGAACTGGCTCCTGTAGCAGAAGAGTCTCTAAGTCTGGAGGAGGATAGAGCCTCCCAAGAAACACCTGCGCAGGATCAGGCTCTACTCAATCCCAGCAATTCACCACCCAACTCCCCGCCAGCTGTGACCAGGCTCCCGAGTCAACGGAGACAGGAGCTGAACGAAAGACGCCGGGCTGCACGCATGCGTGCAAGACGTTCGCTCAGCCCTGAGTTTTAGCAGAAGCTTGACCTTGCTCCCTGCCAGATAACAAGTTAATTAGCCAGCACACTATATCACCAAGCCTGCTGCTGGAAGGAACTTGTGCTGGCAACTTCATTGACAGGACCAAACGTTCCGTGTATTCCTGCTTCTGATTCCGTGAAACCCTTGCCGGTTTGATCCTCGGCTTTTGACCTTTGGCTCCTTGACACTCGGCATTGTTGACCCTGCTTTCGTCTCTGCGCTTATCTGGCTTCGTTGTGATCTATGGACCTTGACTTCTGGTATGTCTGACACTGGCTTTGGAAACTGATTTGGACTTGTTTGAATTGTGCTGCTTGCTTTGCTCGGCTAGACCTCGGACTGACTTTGGAATTTGCTTGTTTGCCTCACGCCCCCTGGCCCTGCCGTGACATGCTGGTTGCTGTCGATCTTTAGCAAGCATCCAGGTCTGAGTCATAGGAATCAGGTGGGGTCAAGTTGTCTGGTGGCTGCCACCAAGCCTGGCCCCACTGAGTCCTCCCTCAAAGGCCAAAATAGCCCTGGCAAGACTCTTCTCCCTTCACCCTTTTACTGATTGAAACCAAGCCTGGAATGCTAGCAAAACTGTTGAAGTTTCCTAGTAATGGCCACTCTAGGCATTCATTTCTTACAGCTAGAAGTGCTCCTTTTATCATTTTGAGGTTTTTTATTTTTTATATTTCAGATTCTTTCTGCAAACCTGGAACATATTTCAGGTTTGTAGAGAGATGTCTTGTCCATTCATGGCTCCAATAACTGGATGCAAGTGGGTACCCACAAGAACTTGTGGGTTAAATCCCTTTCCCCCACTATTTCTTCTTTCCCTTCTTTGAAGTCCCCATAGCCTCTCCCCCTTCCCTGCCTCTTTCTGTCTGTGACAGGCCTTTTCTAAAAACTGATGGGACCCACACTGCATCCCATGATTTTTGGGGAACTAGTTTCATTTTAAAACATAAACATTTCCCTCAGTTACCAGGTGTTCTAAAGGTAGCTAGTATATAGGCTTAGGGTTCACTGTTGCAAAGTAAGTTTTGTGGTGAGCAAATTGAATATGGAGATCACTGAGGTAAGAATTGTATATTAACAACAAAGAAGATTTATTTATTTACAAGTTAGATTCAAAGAACGGAAAAGCAGTACAGGTCTCCAGGCAGACACAAAAGAAACCTGGCTGAAGCACATTAGTTTAAACTAGTTATGGTTTCAGAGAGTAGTTTTAATTTTCTTTAATACTTTCAGACATACCTACTTGGTTGGATCCTCTCAGACACACAGGATTCCACCCACACCAGCCTGCCCTTTCCCAAGAGTCAGACTAAATGGTACAAGGTCTGCTCATTACCAGAGACAGGCCTAACAATCAGGTATTCTATTCTCTCTCAGAGGTATAGTCAAACCACTCTGCCACACAACCAAGCAGAGCTAACCTTCACTCTGCTCTTTTCCTGAGACAGACCTGAGCTCTAACTGGTCTCACTGAGCCAGTTTGGTGTAGTGGTTAAGTGCGCAAATTCTAATCTTGGAGAACCAGGTCTGATTCCCCACTCCTCCACTTGCAGCTGCTGGATGACCTTGGGCAAACCATAGTTCTGTCAGAGGTGTTCTTGAAAAGAGCAGTTTCTGTCAGAGTTCTCTCAGCCCCACCTACATCACAAGGTGTCTGTTGTGGGAAGAGGAGGGAAAGGAGTTTGTAAGCCACTCTGAGACTCTGAGTGGCTTACAAATCCAATATAAATAAATCCAATCTCCTCCTCCTCCTCCTCCTCCTCCTCCTTTCTCTCCCTCTCTGAGGTAGAACTGAATTCCCTCTGCACTCTCCTTGGTGCAGACTTGAACTAACCTCCTGCCGTGTTTCCCTCCAACATTCCATCCCCTTTCGGAAAGGTGATTGGATGCTGGAGCTGCACTCCCATAGTGAGTGGCTGTTTCCCCCTTCAGGAGCAGGACAGCCTCCTGTTTGGCACACTCCTTCCCATCCAACAACCAATCTACCTTTATCTCCTCGCTATCTTCAGTTCTCTGCCCTTCTGCACCCCTGGCACTCTACACACAGGGAAATTATGGTCCTTGCATGGGGGTTCAGCTAGGCTGGGAACCACTGCTTGCCTTACCTTGTGCAGTGCTCAGCCATGCAGGGTGCCACCATCTCCCTTGCCTCATGCAGGGCTTGGGCAGGCCAGGCACCACTGCCTGTCTTGCCTTGCACTGGGCTCGGCTGGCCCCACTGTCTGCCTTCCCTTGTGTGGGTGCTGGCCCCTGCCTCATCTCACATAGGGTTTGGCTGGGTGCCAGTTTCTGCCGTGCCTCGCTTTGCTCAGGGCTCAGCCAGACTGTGTGCTGTACTCTGCCTTGCCTTGCCGGGCTCAGCCTGGGACTGTTGTTTGCCTTGCCTTGCTCAGGGCTTGGCCAGGTGCCACCATGTGCCCAACCTCATGTGAGGCTTGGTCCAGGTGCCAGTGTCTGCCTTGCCTTGAGCAGGCTGAGCCAGGCATTGCCACCTCCCCCATCTTGCATCTTATGAGGGGCCCAGCTGGCTGGGTTCTGTCTCCCCTGACTCTTCTCTCACTGGAGTCTGGGACTCTAACCACTACACCATACTGGCTTTCATGTGGGGACTGCTGTTGAACAGTAGCAAGCAGCCAGACCTAAGTCTTGCAAGTTGGGTATAGCTAGTTGCCCAGTGGTTGTTGCTGGGCCTGTCCTCAATCAGTCAATGGCCAAAATGTTCCTTAAAAGGCCCTCCTCCTACCTTTTACTGGAGAAACCAAGCCTATGGGTGCCCAGCAAAGACCACTGAGGAAATGTTTCTTAAAGCTCACTTTATTATTTTGGGGTTTCATAGTAAAGGTAAAGGTTCCCTTGCTCGAAAGCCAGTCGAGGCCGACTCTAGGGGTGCGGTGCTCATCTCCGTTTCAAAGCCGAAGAGCCAGCGCTGTCCGAAGACGTTTCCGTGGTCATGTGGCCGGCATGACTAAACACCAAGGCGCACGGAACGCTGTTACCTTCCCACCGAAGTGGAACCTATTTATCTACTTGCAATTTCTTGCTTTCGAACTGCTAGGTTGGCAGGAGCTGGAACGAGAGACGGGAGCTCACTTCGTCATGCGGCACCCGGGTCTCGAACTGCTGAACTACCGACCTTCTACAGCCTGCAGTTCAGCGTCTTAACCACTTGAGCCACCACAGCTCCGGGGTTTCATAACCCCTCCATTATTTTTTTAAAAAAGATTTCAGATTTTTCTGCAAACCTGGCCTTTTCAGATGTTAAGTTCCTGGCAGTCTGAACTTCATGTGCAAGACAAATATGAGTCATTGCATTTGTCCCTCATGTGTAGTCAGAATACCAGGAATGTAATGCCTGAAAAGTCTTAGAGTTAAGACTAAATGATTTCTGTCTGAATGTAGCCAAGGGTTGTGTCTCTTTGTTGCACTTAATTTATCAGCAGCAGTTGAGACCTCTGGAGGCAGGAGGAGGGATCAATGGATGTGTCTTGGATTGGTTTGGGTAGTTCTTTATGGGCAGGTCTCAGAGGGCTGTTGTTGGAGACTAGTTGTTATTGATGTGGGACTCTCCTTGAGAGGTTCCACAGGGCTCAGTCATCCCTCATGCTATTCAATTTCTCTATATAGCCCTTAGGGAAAATCATTTATGCTTTTGAAGTATGCTAATGACACCCAGCCCTATATTTCTTTATCCATATTGCCAGGGATGCTTTAGAGGTCCTGAGCCAGTGCCTTATTGCTGTGGTTAAATGGCTAAGAGTGAACAAGTTGAAACTGAATCCTGAGAGGACAGAGGTAATGTTGACTGGGAAGACTGAGGTCTTGAATAGGGTTGCCAGGCCCCAGGTAGGGGGCCTTTCACTGGCTCCTGCCTGCCGCTGGCTTTCTGGCCAGTGGCGGGAAGCCCCATCCCCAATAACAACCACTGGTGGCCACCTCTCTCCCTCCCCTCCCATGAGATTTAAAGGAGAACATGGCCTGGCAATCAGCTGGAGGGCCCTTTAAATCTTGCAGGAGGGGAGGGAAAGGGGTGGCCACTGGCCACATACCTGAACTCCAGGCGGAGAATTCGTTGCTTGGCATTCAGGTGTGGGCAGCTCCTGCTTGCAAAACACCATTTAAAGGGAATGTCCCCGTCAAATGGTGTTTTGCAAGCAGGCCCTACTTGTGCCGCACACACCTGAATTCCAAGCAGAGAATTCGCTGCTTGGAATTCAGGTGTGCACGGTGCCCAGACCCACTTGCAAAACACCATTTGAAAAGAACCTTCCCTTTAAATGGTTTTTGCAAGTGGGCACTGCTGGTGCCTTCCAAGGGGCTGCATCCCCAACATGATGAGGTCACCTCTGTGTGATGTCATCATGTTAGGTATGTTCCCTCCCCCTCCAGGAATGTTCCCCAAAGCCCCCCACCAGCAGCCAGGTAGGACCTGGCAACTGTTGTCTTGAAGGACATTATGGTTCACACTTTTGATAGGTTCTAGCTCAAACTTGGTGACTCACTTAACAGACTAGGGTTTATTTTGGATCCAGCACTGGATTTCTAACTAACAATAATTAGTGAATCTCCTGTGCTCACATTATCTATGCTGGTTTTCAGTTCATTTCCTAATTCAGTTCCAGGTGTTGATTATAGTATTTCCCTCATATATGAGACACTTCCTCCTTCAATACACTCCCTTGCATTCTGTAGACCCAGCATAGTTGGCAGTTCTGTCATGTAGGCAGGTGAAGTCAGCAATGGTTAAAGTCAGAGCATTCTCAGTAGCTGCCCCTGTGATGTGGAATGGCCCACCAGAGATAGTGAAAAAGGCTTTCACTTCGTTACATTTCTACAAATGATATAAAAAGTATTTATTGATTTAGATAGTTATACGTCACTCTTCTCCCCAGTGGACAGAAAGCAGTTTAAAAATTATTCTCCCCACTTCCATTTTATCCTTGCAACCACTCTGTGGCACAGTGGCTGATCCAAGATTACCCAGAAAGCTTTCATGGTAGAGTGAGGATTTGAATTGGGTTCTCCCAGTTCCTGTTTTCACTTTTTCCACTATACCATGCTGGTGGTTTTGTCGTGACCTCCCTTGGTCTTCGGTGTAGCACCCCCTGTGGCCATGTTGTCGGGGTCTCGGCTGGGCTCCGGCAGGACAGACGGCCCTGGACGCAGTCGGTTTCAAAAAGGGAGAGGAAGTGAGGGTCCTCAGACAGGCAGGGGACAGGGTTAAGTGCACCCGGAGCGTCCCTCTGCCAGCACGCTGTGAACTTCTTTCCGCTCTCTTTCCCGTCTTGGCGTCTTTCTCTCTCTCAGTGTCTCCCTCTGTTTCACAGCGTATGCCTCCTCCCCAGCCCCTCTCCACCCCGCCTTTTATCTTCCCACCCTGCTCCCGGGACTGCCCATCTGCCCTCCAGATTTGGGCCACGCCCCCTTCATCTACCTGGAATCCGGTGGGGCGTCTCCGGGGTGGATGTTGGAACGCCACCAGTGGCTCTGGCGGCCCCTGGGCTGTGCCGCCGGCACCACTCTGCGGCTGCACTCGCTGTTCTGTACCCGTTCTCGGCCCACCAGCCAAGTTGCCGCCATCTCGCTCTTCCTCCCGGGGGTTGCTCCACGGACCCCGGTCTTGCCCCCTGGATCGGCCAGTACGGTGAGTCGCGGGAGGGGTCGCCACTCCTGCCTCCGTCGCCGGGTCACTGTGCTCCATCCTTCCTGGTAAGTCGTGCTGTAGGGGACTTGCGGGGTTCATTGGGGTCCCCGGGGTCCGCCCCACATGGCCCGCGACCTCCGAAGCGGGACAGGTTTCAATATACTGTTTTAAAGTGGGTTGGGATCAGTGGAAATTTTCTATGATTCTGAAAAATTTGGTTCAGTAGATTATGGCAAGCCAGAATCAGCCTGTCTTCTTAACTGATGGGATGGTTGGTTGAGCTAAGAATAATCAGTGAAGACACACGAATATTCCCTTTGTGGTTGGTTTTCATATGGTATCCTTGTGTGCTTTTTTTGCTTCACCCATTTTTTTTCACTGTTTTAATGATTCATTTGTTACTTTTACACCATTACATACCACTTAAAGTTATGCAATTTAATGTTATTTTTTGCATCAGTTGCATTTAAGTGGCATCTAATATGAAAAAAATGGTGGGAGGCAACAGAAAATGGTGTCAAAATAAAATTTACAGGTTTGATTTCCTCACGTTGGAACAGAAATAAAATAAAAATTTTCAAACTGAAAAGGTGGGTTTGCGGATTTTGATAGCATTCCTAATTAATTAGCAGGGGGGGAGCTTATTGCTAGTTATTTTCTGCATATGCATAAAGCCACTGGATGTGAGGATAACTGTACTGTGGTTTTTAATAAAATGCATAATGTGCTGGCAGAGTTGGGCCCTGGATGGCAGAAGATGGGCAAAAGATGGGCAGACACATTCCCAAGTCATCCCATTTAGACAAGACATGGAACGTAAATACATTCTTAATTAAGTCACATATGATTTTGTCTTTAAAAGTTTCAACCCGTACATACGTAAATGCAAGGCAGTACTGTTGATATTGTTATGTTAATCTGAAGTAAATGAGCTGTAGGCTGCAATTAGGGTTACCAACCCTGGTTTGAGAAATTCCGGGAGATTTGGGGGTGAAACCTGAGGGAGGGGGGGTGAGGTTTAGGGAAGGTAAGGACCTCAGTGAGGTATAATGCCATACAGTCCACCTTCCAAAGCAGCTGTTTTCACCAGGAGAACTGATTTCTTTCATTTGGAGATCAGTTGTAGTTCCAGGAAATCTTCAAGCCTCACCTGGGAGTTGGCAACCCATTATGCTAATTTATATGACTAAGATTGCCTGATTGTTATATGACATAACAAAGTTATTATAAAGAAACATAAGGGCCTTCAGAAAACCATGCTTTTAAATTCATATACCGAGAAGAATGTCTGGTTTCGTTTTTTCCCTTTGCCATTAATCTCCCCACTTTATTATGAGAGAGGGCTGTAGTTCAAATCTCACATCTGTCACAAAGGCAAGCCAATTTCTATCAACCTTGACCTCCATCTATACTGTGGTGATAATAGTGGCCTACCTTACATGGCTACTGTAAGTATTACAACAAAGTAATCTGTGGCTTTGAACACTGCAAGTGTGATCTAAATGCTAAGAATGAAAAGAATTTAAAAGTTCCTTTGAATACACACAAACCTCTTGGCATCTATGCAAGAGTTCTATAGATCAGGGCCACAATTTATAATCCTACTATGGTGTTATGAAAGTCAAAGTATTTCAGTTGCAGAGTTTCTCTACATATTTATTCTTATGCACTAGCATATTGCGATTAAAAATGTGAAAGCTATTCAGAGAGAAAGAACAATTTGCACAAATGCTATACTGATGGCATGCAAATATATGCAAATAACATTTTGGGATGCTGAATCTGACAGCCGAACTTGGAAAATATATCTTGTCATAGCTTCTGCATAGGCAACAAGAACCGATCATATTATAAACCATATCGTTATGAGAACATTTCCTTGAATGATTTGATTATACTATATTACCAATTATCATAGTTATTACCATAGTGAGAGATGCTTCTCACATTACTTTGGAAAGATATGGTGTATTAAAACATGAAGTTCTGTTTTGGACAAAAAAAATGCTATCACCAAGACAATATTTTGAATTTTAACCTATATTGTAAAAAAATAATGCAGGCCACAGTCCAGGTCAATATGTGGCAGCTCAGAACATAGACATGAGCAAATCTTTTATTTTCAGCAGCTCCCCAGAGCCAAATCGAACATATGAAACTGCTTTATGCTAAGACAGCCAAATGGTGATCTACCTCAGGATTCTCTATTCTGACAGGTATCAGCTGTCCAGAAAAGGCCTTTCAGAAGAACATAAGAGGTACTCCAATCAGACCAGTGAGTGGGCCATCTAATCTAGTATCTTGTTTCACAAAGAGTTGCCTTGGAAGCAGCTATGGGGTTTGGGGGGGGGAGGTGCTCTGAAGGAACTGCCTTCTGGACTGAAGAATGCCCAGTCCTGCATCCTGACCTCTCCTATAGGTTCTTTAAGCCCCAACTGCCCACAATCAAAAAAAAAAAAGGGGGGGGAGACCCAAGTTTTGAATAAAGGATTGGTAGTGTGTAAACTATATGCAGTTTGTCTGTTCACCTTTTAAAGCCATCTGTGGTAGTAGCTGCTACTACATCCTCTGGCCGTGAATTTCATAATTTAATCATTCTTTGTCCTGAATCTGTTGCCCAACATTTTCATTAACCACCCCACCAGCTTTTTCTGAATTGAAAAGCCCCAGGCTCCATCCTTTCCTGATAGGAAAGGTATTCCAACCCCCTAATCATATTGGTTGTCCTCTTCTGTACTTTTCACTGTGCCATAGTTCTATACAAGAGATTGTAGTGCTTACTTTCGATCCCTTTCCTAATAACTCCCAGCATGGAGTTTGCCTTTTTTACCACTGCTGCACACTGAGGTGACATTTTCATGAAACTAGCCACTACAAATACAAGAGCTTTCATTTTCAGTTTCTGCCAGTACAGACTCCATCACATAAAGTTAGGATGTTTTTGCACTGATGTGCACCACTTTACTTAAACTGCAGTTAATTTGTTTCATTGTTGCTCACTCATCCAATTTAGAGAGATACCATTGGAGCTCTTCACAATCTACTCTGGTTTTCACTACCCTGAAACTGGGTATCAGCTGCAAATTTCCCACTACACTTCTAACCACCAATTCTAGATTATTTATGAACAAATTTAATAGCACTAGTCCAAATGTTGATCAACTGCTTACTTCACTCCATTGTGAGACTCTGTGCTTCCTGTTGTTTAACTGATTTTAATCCATAAGAAAGCCCCTCAGTTTCCTCAAATGTCTTTGTAGACAGAGTTGTCAAAAGCTATTTTGGAAATTCAATAATGTCTACTGGGCATGATTGTCTAAAAGATTGGCAAGGTACATTGATTTTTCACGGGCAGGCCCTGTTCTTCTTTGTTCTTAAGAATTCTGTCTTTAATAACTCTGTAGTAGTAGAAAAGAGTAAGAGCCCAGTAGCACCTTAAAGACTAACAAAAATTTGTGGTAGGGTATGAGCTTTTGTGTGTCACTGCTCACTTTCTTGAGAAAGCTCATACCCTACCACAAATTTTGTTAGTTTTTAAGGTGTTACTAGGTTCTTACTCTTTTCCGCTGCTACAGACAAACACAGCTACCCATCTTCATCTAATAACTCTTAGCCTGTGTAAAGTGCTATCAAGTTGCTTCTGACCTTTGGTGACCCTGTGAATTAATGACCTACAAAATATCCTACAGCCTTGCTCATGTCTTGCAAACTGATGGTCATGCCTTCCTTTATTGAGTCAATCCATCCCATTTTGGATCCTCCTCTTTCCCAGGAATGTTCTTTTCCAGTGAATCTTGTCTTCTCATAATGTGACCAAAATACGATAACCTCAGTTTAGTCATTTTAACTTCTAGGGAGAGTTCAGGCTTGATTTTATCTAGAACCCACTTATTTGTCTTTTTGGCAATTCATGGTATTCGTAAAATTCTCCTCAAACAGCACATTTCAAATGAATCAGCTTTCTTCCTGTCAACTTTCTTCATTGTCAACTTTGTTGGGGAGTAATAGGGAGATCTTGGTCACCAGCATGACGGAGTGAGCTCCCGTCTCTGGTCCCAGCTCCTGCCAACCTAGCAGTTTGAAAGCAAGAAATTACAAGTGGTTAAATAGGTACCCCTTCGGTGGGAAGGTAATAGCATTCTGTGCACCTTGGTGTCTAGTCATGCTGGCCACATTACCAAGGAAATGGAGATGAGCACTGCATCCCTAGAGTCAGATTAAACTGGCTTTTGAGAAAGGGAAACCTTTACCTTTACTTTACTTAATGGGGAGTATTATGATATGAATTATCTTGATCTTGGTCACCAGCAACACATCGTTATACTGCCCTGTCTGGTTTAAGCATTTGGCCGCTTGGACACATCTCGTCTTGCTTAGATGGAGACGCGCCGAGACCCGGCTGTTCATCCCTTACCCCCCCCCCGGGGTCTCTGTAGAAGACCCCCAGCCTGGGGAACTGAGGAGAGCCTCTTCCAAGGGGACACCCAAGGAATTGAGGCTCACCTTCTTCCCCGATAGGTACCATCACCACAGAGCCAGCATGGTGCCCAGAGATGACTGCTGGAGCAAGCGATCACAACCAAACTTTTAAAAAGACTTCCAAAAGATCTCCAAGGCTACAAACTGTGAGTTAAGTAAAGCTCAGGTGAAAAATAAGTGAATGGAGCCTTGGTAGTAATTGGAAGCGTCTAAGTTTGAAGTGCGGGGGGAGGAGATTTCAAGGCCCCCCCATATGAGTAAACTGTAAAAACGGTTTAAAGCAAAAATAAAGAGACTTTGAGCCAAACCAAGCATATAAGAAGCTAAGCGAACAGAAAAGCTGAAAAAATATACAAAGCGGAATTAAAATGCATAACTTTTGCTTTGTTTTGGAAAACTTACTTCTTGTTGATATTATGGCTGGGAGAGGATGGAGAGCACTGGAGAAAAAACTGGTGACCAGAAATAACATACCAATGACTCCCTCCCAGAACCAGGAAGCATCTACAGACTTCTCTTCATTGTTAGCAAATGCACTGCACCCTCTAATGGATCAGATGACTACACTCAACACCAAACTAGATAATGTGCAAAAACAATTAAAGCAGATGGATAAGAGAACCACAGCAACTGAGAAAACGTTGAAAAAGATGGAAAAACAGACTGAGAATATTAATAAAAGAGTAGATGAAGCAGAGAAAAAGAGATCCTCAGATAAAACCCAACTAATACAGCTCCGGCTGGAAAGATCCATGGATGTTCTACGTTTCCATGGAATACCTGAGAATAAGAATGAGGACTTAAAGGAACTCTTGCCGGTTGCCTTGGCCCCACTAATGGATTATAAACAAGAAGACTTAATAAGGAAATGGATGTGGCGTACAGGACTTATCCGGATTTTATAAAGAAAAATAAACTTCCAGGGGAAACTTACTTAAAATTCACAAAACGATCTACCAGAGAAGTGGTGCTAAAGTCAACAATGGGAAAATCCTTAAAAATAAAGAATGAAGAGATAAAATTTTTGAAAGACATCCCATTTGAAGTAAGAAAACGGAGGAAACTATACAGGATGCTTACTCTCTCCCTGCAAAAAAGGGAATACCATATAGATGGCTATTCCCGGAAGGGTTGAGTTTTAATTACCAGGATAAAAAATATAAAATTGACTCTGTTCTAAAAGCGGAAAGATTTATGGATCAAATGTTTAATGTAAAAAAGAAGCAGAAGGAAAAGAATTTAAAACCGGATGTGGAGGAAGAAGAAGAGGAGGAGGAGTTCTACTCACAGGACTCAACAAGCCAAACTTCCTCATCATCAGAATAATCTGAATCGGAGAAAGGAGAGGCAACTCCCAAACTGCAGAAAACAAAGAAATCTAAGAAGAAAAGACTCTAAAACTAAAGCATGAGTGCTAAGGGCAGTAATTGTGCCAAGCTAATAACTGTATATTTTTATAATCGAACTAATCTCTGTATAACCTGTACTAATAGGTTAAAAAGATCTATTCCTTTAGCTTTTTAGATCATGATTTATATTAGTCTTTACCCTATCCCCAAATCTAGTAGGAGATTTAGAATAGAATGGTAGTTTTCCTTCCCCTATCCAGTAGACTATATGTATCTAGCTCTCCCTGACCCATTTCCCATAGTAATAGTGATAGAGCATTAGTATTCCTTTCCCCATTCTATATTTGTAATGTGTAGTGTATAGAAAATGCAAAAAAAAAAAAAAATCCCCTTCGGGAGGGTCAAAAAACAACAACAACACATTGTTATACTTAAGGTTCTTTTCTAGCTCCTTCATGGCCACCCTTCCTAGTCTCAATCTTCTTCTGATTTCTTGGTTATTGTCTCCCTTTTGGTTGATGGTGGAACCAAAGAATACAAAATCTTTAAAAATTTCAACTTCTTCATCATTAGTCTTAAAGTTGTGTAATTCCTCAGTAGTCATTATTTTTGTCTCCTTGATGTTCAGCTGTAATCCTGCTTTAGCAGTTTCTGCTGTAACCTTCACTAGTAGTAATTTCAAGTCTTCACTATTTTCTGCCAGTAATGTGGTATCACGTGCATATCTCAAGTAGTTAATGTTCTTTCCACCAATTTTCATTTCACCTTCATCTAAATCTAATCCAGTTTTCCTTTGATATGTTTTGCATACAGATTGAAAAGACAGGGAAACACCTTTGCCAACTAGAAACCAATCTATTTCTCCATATTCTGTCCTAACAGTAGCTTCTTGTCCAGAGTACAGGTTGTGCTTCAGAACAATCTGATGCTGTGGCACACCCATTTCCCTTAAATCTAACCACAGCTTTTATGATCCACACAGTCAAAAGCTTTGCTGTAATCTATGAAACACAAACTGATTTTCTTCTGATTAATAACTCTAACCTCCTTTTTATAATTTATAGTTAGAATTGATACTTTCCAGTCCTCTGGTAGGGAGACCAGTTTTCCAGATAATTTACATATAGTGGTTAGAAGATCAATAGTCCATCTTCCAACTTTCTAATTTCTAAGATCTTTTACTTGGAGGTACCAGGCATTGAACCTAGGACATTCAACATATGGTCTACCACTGAACCACAGTCAGTGATGAGAAAGCTGCTTCTGCAATTCCAATATAATTGGAGATGTTGCTGTGGCTGAAGATGCAGAAACAAGAGAACAAACAATCAGTGGTGTGAACACTCAAGAGAGTATGGCAGCCAGGCAAGCTGAAAGTTCATAGCTAAGCAGATAAGAAAGTTCCTAGCCCAGTCATTCTGCCTCCAAACTGGCTGAAGGATTATTCAGAAAATTTAAGGAAGGATGCTGGGTTGCTTCTTGTTAAAAGGAAGCACTGATATACACACAGCTGGCCATAATTATCTAGGAAATCCTTAATTGGGGAGTTTGGACTATTTTGCCTCCTGTGTCAGGCTTTGTTAACATTTCCACTGCTCTTTGTTCTCACATCACATAGTTCCAGCTATACTGCTGTCCTTATTAGAAGCAACACCACAATGATCCTTATGGTTTCAATAGGTAAGTATTAAAATATCTGCATCACATAACTGGAGTCACAGAGACAGAGCTTACTCAGTTCAGCCTGCCCCTCAAGTTCCACAAGAACAAGCTCCATTCACACAAAGGTATCCAGGCCTGGCATTAAGTGTTAAAGCAGATGAGATGGTAGAAGTTCTTTAACTGGATCTCTTCTTTGATCAACAGCAGCTCTGGGAGCTGTCAGGTCAAAATGGTTTCATGGTACAGAGGAAGACTCTTGCCACTTTCCCTGACCTCATAAGGCCTTCCAGAGCAGCTGTTTGATTCCACTAGGGAAACTTTCAGGCACCCTACAAGCATCCACATTATGCTTCTCCCAACAGGATGAGCAGCAGCTATGCTGATTGGAGTTTGGGGGAAAGCAGTGCAGAACATGCCATGGACTCTGATTAGGAGCCTCCTGTAGCTATTTTTTTCATATTTACTAAGAATAAAATGCTAGAGATCATCTTGACTGATTTGATCCTAAGGTTAATGTCAAGACAACGCTTGGAGGGCTAAATGGGCATAACAAATTTGGCTCCTAGTTGCTACATATGTACTATTAGCACGTCAGTGGCCACTCTCCAGAGAACCCTGTCATGCTCATGCCCAATTTAAGTGGGAAGTGCAGGGAACACCAAATGGGTAAGCATTTAAAACCTGCCTGGTGTCACTATGAATTGGATCTCTACTTGTGATACTTGTAGAGGTTTTCTGCACAACTCTAATCTGGAGATGTCAGAGGAAGAGTTGAGGCTTTCTCTGTCTACATTAATATTCTTTTCAAAATGCTTGATTTCGGTTTCATACGGCTGTTGAATCTACCTAGTCAGCAAATGATAATCCATCAGTTTTGCGCAGCTGTGGCAGAAGCTGGGAATCTTTTAAATACACCTGGGATCATATCGGCCAAAGGCCATTGCAGTTTTGAAGTGTGTTAAAAGAGAGCGTGTTCTCATTTTATCCTTTTCTTTATGTTGTTTCTTTCCCCTTTTGACCTCTATCTCTACCAAAGATCACAGCTCATGTTACCTGTTTCGTAGCATGTGAAGTTTTTTCTCCCCCAAAGTGAGCCCCAGAGAGGAAACTCAGTTTGACCCCAGAGCTGATTCAGAGGCTTTGGTTCAGGCACTGCAGCTGGTTTGGTTCTTCAGCTTCAGACACAGGTCTGGAATACTTCACCCTTTGATAGTCCCTTTTGCTTTTGACTTCTCAGAACAAAGGGAGCAGGCCTGAAAGCTTCTCCTCACCCGTATGCCCACCATTACCTTATCACGGATAGTGGGAAATAATCACATTGTGGGGTGTCTTTTTTGTTAAAACAAGGAAAGAGGAAATATTTTGTATAGGGGGGAGGGAATATTTCAGGTAACAATACTACTCTCTGAAGGAATATCATCATTTTAAAATGGACTGTCATCTGGCTATTTATTGGGTTAATAAGGTCAAGGGAGCTTGTAATCCAGAAGTACATTAAATATCTTCTTGGCCATTAAAAACAAAACAAATCCAAGCTCAATTGGAGGGGGAGCCAGGAAGATGACTCAAGCACAAGCAAGCAGCCACAGCAACCTACTTTGTGTGTTGACTTTCTGTTTGCGAGATATATAGTCAGCATTTCTAATGAATCTGCTGGAAGCCGCTGGAATATTATGATTTATAGCACCTTCCCACTCTCTATCATAGCATTTTATTAGATGGATGGGAAGCCAGTAGTAATGAGGTTAGGAATGAGAAAACATCCATCAAGCTCAGCTATGTCTTCTCTGGAAAGGCAACACACTATCTCGTATGTCACAGGCAGTGATCTGGGTCACGATGATATAAAATGCGTGATTAAAACCAAGCATTTGACACCAGATAATAGGCATCTAGTTAAAAAATAGCTTCAGTGTTCCCGACTTTTAATTAAGCCCAACTCGTAAATATGTGCCGTGGTAAATATACAGCAGAATGGGGCTTGTTTATATTCCCCCACATAACAATTACCTCCAGAACGGATCCTTTATTTCACTACATGATGTTATTAGGCAGGAGAGGGTCGAAAATACAAACGTTAAGTCAGTGATGTCAAACAGGCACACGCTGATGGCTTTTTCTCCCTCTCATTCCTGAGCCTCATCTTTGCAGTTATCAATCTAAAATAAAACACCCTTAATCATCCTCAACAATCCTTCACTGTGCTTCTTGATTGCATTTGTAATAATGGGAACAACACAAGCCTCTTAAAGGCATAGCAAAGTCAGGGATGGGTGTGTGTGTGTGTGAGTGTGTGAGTGAGTGTTCTTGTACACTTTTGCATATGACCTATTCCGGCATTTCTTTCTTCCTTTGTATAAGCATTTGCAGAACCTTCTGGCTTCTATCTGCAAGGGAATCATTTATAAACAAGTCTTGTTGGTTTCAGTAGGATTTACACAGAGCAGAACATTTTAAAGAGATTATGCCCATATACTCTCATTGCCTTGAAATGGCTGGGGTAATGATGTGGCTCCCAAGGCCTGGGCACTAGGAAGTGATGTGTTCGTATCCCACTGGCTGGCAAACTAGTCTCTTAGCAGAAGACCCTCTCATTCCAATTCTGTAATATGGGGTCATATTACAGGCCTACTTTCCAAAGTTCCTGTCAGGGCCGGCTCTATCACTAGGCCAGCTAGTGTCTGGCCTAGGGCGCAGGGCCCGTCCAGGGCGCCAACTGCCCTGCCGCCACCCCCACAAAAGCCCCCACGGGCACAGGAGGAGAGGCAGGGGCAGCCGCCGGCATGCCTGGCCAGCAGCTGGGAGGAGCGCTGGGGCTGGGAGAAGCTCTGCCGGTGGCGTGGGTGGCGCTGTGGCGGAGGAGCAAGCAAAAAGGCAGAGGTGGAGGCAGGGGCGGCCGCCGGTGCACCTGGCCAGTGTGGGAACAGGGCAGGTCGCAGCGCTTTCCTCCCCCACCACTGCCTTTCTCGGACTCTCCTGCCTGGCTGCGGCAGGGGAGGGGGGCAGGCGGGAGGGGGGGCTTTTATTCATAGTGCAACTTGCCGAGGCCACTGGGGGTGGGGGCGGGCAAGCGGTGGGTCTCTCCCCCTCCCCGGGAGGCCTCTGCAGGGTGTTGCCAGCACCGCCTGTGCCGCCCCCGACTCCCCTCCCCCAATTTTCTGGAGCCCACCACCACCGGCCTCCTCCCTGTGCGTGTCCTTGGAAGGACGCCCCGCGAGGCTGACTCTTGAGGAAAAGCGGGGCAAGCTGACTCCGCCGCCGCCACCTCTGCAGCTGGGGAAACTGAGGCCTGCCCCCCAGGTGGGGGCAGAGAGGAGGAAGGCGAGGCAGCCATGCCGCAGAGACCTCTCCACCCACCCTACCCTCGACTCCCCCGCCTGTGCCGCCCCCCACACCTCACACGGTCCAGGGGAGGGGGCTTCCCTCCGCACCACCTCTCCTCCGGCGGCTCTCCCTTCCTCTGCCCACCACAGTTGCACTGCCGTCCTTCGCCGCGGGGGGCGGGCGGGCACCCGGCTGGCCTTCCTTGGGGGGGGGAGCAGTCAAGCTGAGGGACTTCCCCCCTCCTCCCAGCCTAGCAGAGAGGTCTTCAGGCCCCACTGGGAGGTTGGCATCTGCGCTCGCCTAGAGCGCAGGACAACCTCGGTCCGGCCATGGTTCCTGTATGATTATTTATGGAAATTCCATAAAAATAGTAAGCTGTGATGGTTGTAAGTACCTCAGTATGTGAACAGTATTAGGACAGTTTTCTAGAAACTGCCCATAGCCATACCTGTGCCTCTAGTTATACAGGATCAACATGGAACCCCAACTGCCTTTCTAACATAAAGAAACAAAGCATTTAACCTGTGCAGATTCCACATAGGGCTGCCAAATCCAGGTTAGGAAATTCCTGGAATTTTGGGAGTGGAGCCTGGGGATGGTGGAGTTTGTGGAGGGGCGGGACTTCACTTGGGTATAATGCCACAGAATCCACCCTCCAAAGCTGCCACTGAAGGCCTAAACCTAGTAAACCCCACATCCCTTGACTCCTGTCCAGAGAGACATGGTGTACCAAGCATTCCAGACCTCTCCACCTGTGCTCTGCTCTCCTCTTAGAGAGAGAAGCTGCTCCAGGTCTTCCCAATCAGGTCCCACTCTTTTCCTTACCTGGGGAAGCTTCCAGGCTGGGAGGAAAGCAGGTGGGAGGGAGAGCCTCACTGTCACACTCTGTGGAGGTAAGAAAGGAGCTGCTGGTCAGTAGGGCTCTGCAGAAGCAGGCGCAGCAGTGGGAACCCAAAAGGAGGCTTGCCTTGCCTTGCCTCTTGTTTGGAAGCCAAGCCTCAGGTGGCCAGGAAAGGAGCCAGATGGTTAGGGCAAGCAGGCAGAAATCATGGAAACAGACTGGCCTCTCCCTGGGACAGGAAGACTTTGGGGGTGCCACTCAACGAAGGGGAAAGTGATGGGACCAGTCTGAGGGTGGTGGGACAGGCACAGCTAGGTTGGGGGTGGGGAATCTAGCAAGGAGCTTCATCTGACCTAGATAGGGTGAGAGAACCCAAGGGGAGGGGCCAGGAGCAGGAGAGGGTCCTCTTGGTCAAGGGTAAAGAGGGGGTGAGCAACCTCCCTTTAAATAAAGGAGCTGGGAAAAGGACGTGGAGGAGACAGGGTGGAGGGTTCTGTGCTTGGTAACTTGGCAGCCAGGGGAAGGAAGCATTGGGAGTGAATTCTGAGACCACTGAAGCTCCAGGGAACCAGAAAAATGCCAGTGTGGAAGGCCAGTCAGCAGGGCCTCCCAGGGAAATCCCTCACAACTCCCTTGCCTTTCACACAAGGAACTTCTGTGGGACACAAGCTGGGGACCCTCTCTTTACCCATCATTCCCAATTCCTCTGCCCACCTCTTTAATACTATTGTTTGCAGTCATGATTCAAAACAAAAGTATTCCCCAGAAAGCCTCTCATCTTGAAAGGCAGCACCAAAACCATAACATGGAATCTGGACTTTAGTCACTGGAAGTGGCTGACATGGGCCTACGTCTTCTACCGATAGGTAGGTAGGTAGGTAGGTAGGCAGGTAGATAGATAGACATACAGACAGACAGACTATAATAGCCTACAGTTTCCTATGCCTTGCAGCAAGCAAGCCAAATCTAGCCACCTGGTAAGTAATGTTATAATGCCTGTCTGGAAGAAAGAACCTCAGAAGGCACAATTTCTGTCTGAAGTTTAAAGTTAATGAAATAGGCAAAGGAAGGGATTCATGAAAATCATTAACCCTCTGTTTGACCAAAGCCTTGGCTTTATCATAACTCAGAGAGCACAGAAATTGCTTGGAAAACCCATAAAAAGGTAACTTCTTTTCCAGTGCCCTTGTCCATGGAGGAACAGAAGAATCTATAAATACTAATCTTGCCAATCCCCTTAGAAAGAATACCAATTTTAACCAATACAGAATCATCACTAACCATAGCCTCACCTCCACCATTATCAAACCCAATTCCAGATGTGTATGAGCATTAGGGACACCATTAGGCACTTGTAAATTGAACCACGTCCAATTTCCTGATGTTTGAAGTAATATTAATTGGGGCTCCATAGGTAAGCTAGGCAAGAAATTTGGCTTTAAACACTCTTAGAGCCGCTATCACATTTTTGTCCCTCTTGTATCCAATAGAATTTTTGAATTGCCCCTGCGCTCCTTTTAGCATCGGAAACAACAGAATTTATATTAACCGTTCTCAAGCCATTGGCCTGAAAGAAGACCCCTAGATATTTAAAACAAAAGACTTGTTCTATAGGACTGGTGTCACGAAACCAGCAATATCTTTTTGGAGTTTTATTTTTCATAAAAATCATTACTTTCAGTTTGGAAAAATTAGCTTCTAACTTGTTCCCAAGGCAGTACTGCGTAAAGGAGCTCAAGGCTCTCCTGAGGCCCACTGGGGTCCTTGAGAGTAAAACAGCATCATCTGCATATAAAAGGACCCCTATGTGTCTACTGCCAAGCCTTAGGGCATGATGCTTAGGCTTACTAATAAATGTTACCAGGTCATCAATATAAAAATTGAAAAGGAAAGGTGCACCTTTCTTGGCCTTTTGGCTAAGATCGTGTAGCTTTACCTACTTTGGGCACACCTTTCTATGGTTTGTCTATTTAAAAAAGTTATTTTCTCCAACAGAGAGAAAGAAGAGGGAAGAGGGGACAGGGATATAATCAAGTCTATACTAAAAACAAAAATAATATTGTACTTTAATGACAAAATACCAACAGAATTAAATCCAGTGGCAAGCATATACTTGTGGTATTTTCAGGTGCCATTTGCATGTCCTCGAGTGCAATTATTTTAAATACCTATTTTAAATTACAGTAATAACTGTAACTGACAACTGAACAATTGAGCAAGTTACAGCAATGCCTGCTTATTATGCCTTCCATTGCTTAGACAACAGGTGAAAGGAATTGCTGGCCTGATGGATATGTTACGGTGGGTGAATACTCTGACCTAGTCTCATCAGTCATTTCCAAGGTAATCTAGGCTGTGTTTATCATGTCAGAGTCACAGGGGTTATCAGTGTCACCACCAACAGCCATGCAAAAGAAGTACTACTGTCTATCAAACAGGAGGAAACATAACCAGAAAGAAAGACAATGTTATGTAAGCCTTCTGTAGTGATGTTTGAAAATGATGGGTTTGCACTACAAATTTCCTCTGCTTATATCATTTGTTGTATTTTTTATTGTAAACTAATCTCTGTGGTGATCATCAGACTAAGCATCTAAGGCTAGTAGACACTGTTGGCAGATGCTAACAAGATCATTACATTAATTTACTTGATCTTAATAACATTGTTCTAATATCATCACAGTTATTATTTGTGGGTAGTAATCAAAATGATTGCAAACCACTTGTCAAAAACCCTTTATCATTCCATTGAGACAATATAATTTTACCATTTCACTCAAAAAAGGGTATTCCCCCCCCCCTCAATATTTCAAAATCTATTTGACATTTACTACTGCAACATGTTGGGTGATGACTCAAACTTTGTTGTTCTTTCTCACCGCTATTGTAAAAAAATTTTTAGATGTTACTCAGACATTTCATGCCACATCTTCAAACAGTGGTTGATGATCTTTCAGGTTGTCTTGTTGGCAATATTTTACTACCTACCTACAAGTCTCAGGTTTATGCACCATTTAGTTTAGGGCCCTCTTCCAGCCAATTAGCAATATATCACCCACAATATTAGTTTGATCGGAAATACAGATATTTCCATACAAGATATGACCAACCAACCTTGATTTTATCTAGCATAATTCTGGCCAATAAAATATATCACTCTGCTTGATGCTTATCTAACGTATTTCTTTGAGGCTCATGATGTGTTTGATTAGGGTTGCCAAGTCTGGTGTCGCGCCACAGTGGGGGACTCCTGGATGGCGGCTGGAGTGCGCATCACCCGGAAGTGACATGACAACGCCGGGCACGCTGGGGGTGGGGCCATGACTATCCGAGGGAAAACCATAGAGTTTTCCCTCTGATGACCGTGGCCCCGCCCCCAGTATGCCCGGCATCATCACATCACATCCGGGTGACGCACACGTCGGGGTGGGGCTCCCCCTGGGGCCCAATCCACTGGCAGCAGGGAACGGGCCTCTGGGGTGGGGGTTTCCCCACCCCCCGGGGGGACTTGGCAAGTCTATGTTTGATTAAGATTCACTTGGAGGTGTGGCCAGCATAGCAATGGTCAATCTAATAGCATGGATTCTATGATAACTCAGAAACTTGCACCAACAAGTAAGTCCTTCCAGACTTAGAGTTATCCCCACACTGAAGCCAGGACCAATTTGTTACGCTCTATTTCATTTAGATGTTATTCTATAAAAATCTGTCTTGCCTCTAACTGCTGGAGTCATAAAGTGTCCTCCCAATGTGAAACTTTTTTTCAGCTGAGATAGTGCTTTGCAAATAAGACTCACATGATTGAAATGAATGGTGTTCTTACATCAAAAATGATAGTTGTCTCTTTATTATCACCTCAGTCCCTACAACTGCAACTCCCTAAGAAAAAAACTTTTTTATCTCACAATAATATTCCAGAAGTCCATTTGCTCATGAGAATGGACAGCCAAATGGTGCAAGAAATCTTCCACCAAAGAAGCAGTGCAAGCATTTATCCATAACTCGCTGTTACATTTAATTTAGTATTATCCATTTAGTAGAATTAGAAAGAAAGGTGTGTTTTTTCATACTAAGGATTTAATCTTATACAGCATATTTTCTGTGCTAAAACTTGTTATCGTTTAAATACTAAATTATGAGTACTTTTTCACCATGTAAAGAGTGCTTAAGGAAATATAAATCTCTTTTCTTAATAAAAGAATGCTTTCACCTTAGATTACCTAAAGGCTCAATCTATCAAAATTAGGGATATTACAAGATTTCTAACACGTTTTATGTAATTTTGTTCTCAGCCCAGTTTTGCTCTGTTCATTTGGCATCCCTGATCCAACATATGAACTCATCTCCTTGCAGAATCTGGCCAACAGGACATGCTTTCACTTGTATGGAGCTAATATACCATGGTAATAAATCTGTCAAACTGTGATGCATACCTATCCACATTAATTTATTTAAAACATTTTGGTGCCACCTTTCCACGCAAATATGGTCTCCAAGACAGCAAACATCAAAATATTAAAACATTTCAATACTAAAACAATGTTTAAAATAAACTATATATATAACATTTAAGCAGTTCAGTACAACATATAAACACACTGTAACAATTCCCCCTAACTTCTCTTTTTTTCTTTAGTTGGGCAGTTCCTCTTCTTCTTCTTTGTTTCACTGTCTGTCCCACCCAGTTGTTTAAATGTATATAATGCTGGCCCAGCCTAGGGAACTGAGGAACTGATAAAAATCCCTCATTTGTATGTCTGACAATGGCACATGAGAGGCTGATAGTAATTCAAAACAAACAAACTGTTTTATTTCACCGCTATGGAGAAAATGATCAGGTAGGTATCAGGTTTGGAACTTGGCAGGTAAACAGGCAACAGGAATGAGGTAACTATAATTATAAACAATAGTTTGTCAAAATAAAGTAGCTATTTGATTCTACAGATAGGTATTTAGAACTGTGGAGAGAGATCTCTTGGCAGTCACAGCTTTAATAAACAGACATAAGCTTCTTTGTTTCAAAATTACTTAAGTCTGTGAAGGCAGGAATACACACACAATTTTCCTTCTTAAGCATTTGCTAGGGTCACCCCCTTTTACTAGGAGCTATTTCCCTCAGGGAAGGACTACTGGTCCCACTTCCCTAAGTCATGATCCTCTCTTGATGCTTGACTCTGCTTAACTGCCTGCTTAACTGAACTAACTGCCACTTTCAACTGCCACTCTCAGCTGTAGAATTCTATTTGAACCTCCTGTCAATCAAGGTTCTCAGACCAGGTTAAAGCATTAACCCATCATTATCCACTACACACACAAAAACACATAACACCATCAGGGAGGTGGACCAATAACAGTTAGTGGGAAAATGCCAAACAAAACAAAAAAGTCTCCAGCCAGGGCTGGAAGACAACAATAGAGGGATACAGAAAAAAACTCTCTTGGGAGGGAGTTCCAAAGTTTCAGCACCACAACCAAGAAGGCTCTTCCTCAGATTGCTACCCATCTAGTCTCAGATGGCAGGAGCATCAAAAGTAGGACCTCTAAAGATTGCTGCAGTGGACAGCTAGGTTAATATGGGAGTAGGTGGTCCTTCAGGTAAGCTGGTCTCAAGCAATATAGGGCTTCAAAGGTCAATACCAGCACCTCAAATTGGATCCAGAAGCACCAGTATAGATGGAACAAGTACAGACTGATATGGTCCCTACTTCTTACTCCAGTCAGCATTCTTGTCACAGCATTCTGCACTAACTGTAGCTCCCAGACAGTTCCAAAAACAGCCCCATTTATGTATGTACTTTCATGTCTCAACTAACTTACGGCAACCTCACCAAGGGGCTTTCAAGGCAAATAAGAAGCACAGGTGGTTTGGTATTGCCTTCCTCAGCAAAGTCTTTCTTGGTGCTCTCCTGACCTTGCTTGGCTTTCAAAATCTGATGATATAGGGCTACACTGTGCCACCTTCCATTCTATAGAGCACATTACAATAATCTAATCTACTTGTTATCAAGGTATGCACCACAGTGGAAAGATCTTTCCTGCCCAAGAAGGGCTGGAACTCTCTCACCATCTCACACACCCCTGGCTACCATTGCCACCTGTTTATCCAGCAGGAGGCCCATGTCCAGAAGCACCCTATGCCTTTAACTGAAGTGTGGGTAGATTAACATGATGTATTTTGTTTCCAGTACCAAGGGGGGTGTTGTGCCCGCTGACCGCCATCAAAGGCCAGCGAATACCCCAGAGCTTGACTCTGGAAGAACAATGGGGACAAGGCTCCTGGTCTCTCCACTGAGGGACCAATGGGACGTTGGCGGTAGATTCAAACCCACCAACGGGACCTAGGGGGTGTCCCCATATGTGTATATAGTTGGTCCACGGGCTGTTTCCCTTTGTCTTTGTTGTGTAGCAGTGTAGCATGCAAGATGTTATGCGAGCCGCAGCAGCCTCGCCATGTGGTTAACCCACTACACAATAGTGGCGACGAAGGTGGGATTCACCGCTAGACCAGCTGGGCCACCGAACGGCGACTGAAGGCACACAGCTCCACAGCTGACCGATGAGCGAGTCCACTGGAGAAGCCGATTCCACCCAGCCAGCCCAAACGCCGGCCCCAATGCCAGCCCCGTCGAGCACAATGGCCACACAGCTCGCCCGCAAGATTGGGGTGCATGGGTACGAGGCGTGAAGTCCGCGCTCGCCTTCTACAAGGTGACGGACAATGTGCAAAAGAGAGGGTTCCTCCTCACCTCCTGCGGAACCGCCATCGTGTCCCTAGCAGAGCGTTTACTGTCCCCGACGGACCTGGATGCCTGCACTTTTGACCAGATTGTCAAGGCGGTCCAAGACCACTACGCTCCGAAGCCATCGGAGATGACCTGTCAGTTGGTGTTCTATGACCGGAGCCAACTCGCCCGGGAGACAGCCGCGGATTTCCTTGTGGAGCTCCGCCACCTGGCCGCAGATTGCAAGTTCGGGGCACACCTTGACAAGGCCCTCCGTGACCGCTTCGTCGCGGGACTGAGGGAGCCAAAGCTCAAGCGACAAATTGTGGAGAAGGAGGACGTCACCCTTGCCACAGCCCTGTCTACCACCATTGCCTGGGAGCGGACGCACCTTGCCACGATCACGGCCCAGCAGGTAGACCCGGACGACCCCGAGGAGCAAGAGGCCCACCGAGCTTATACAGGCCCCAAGCGTTGCTCTCCAGGGCAGGAATGACCCCGTGCCACAGCTGCCGACTGTGCGAGCTGCGGGGAGAAGCACGAAAGGAAGTCATGCGGGTTCCATGACGCAATCTGCCGAAACTGCGGGCGGACCGGCCGCATCGCTCGCGTGTGCCGCTCCAAGGCAAAGAAGGCACCGCCATCGCGTCGTAGAGCGGAAGCACACTGCGAGGACGACGCAGAGGCTGAAGGCCTCTACCACCTCACACAGACAGCAAAAAAGGTACTGCTACTTCCCGCCAAATCACCCACCCCTAAAATTCTAGCCACAGTAACAATTGAGGGGTCCCCATGCACCATGGAGATAGACTCTGGCTCGGCGGCCTCCATCATTTCCGAGGGAACCGCTTATGCCCAAAGGGGGAACCCCGGTTGCGCCCTTTCCCGGTGACGCTCATGGACTTTCAGAGGAACTGGGTACCGATTAAAGGGGTAGGGACATTTCGGGTACAATATGGGAAGTTCAAGAGCCGTCTAGGCTTAATTGTAGTTAAGGGAGACCTGGTCAGCTTGCTGGGTCGTGCCTGGTTTGAGCCCCTGGGAATTTCAGTCGAAGGAGTCCAGCTTTGCACAACTCAGGACTTCAAAGAGATATGCAGGGAGTTTCCCGACATTTTCGACAACTCCCTGGGCCGATATATGGGGCCCCAGGTGTCCCTGTGGCTAGACCCCAAGATGGCCCTCATTCGCATGCGCGCCAGGACGGTTCCGCTGTTGGTCAAGCCTAAAATCGATGCGGAACTAGATCGCCTTGTAGCTCAAGGCATCTTGGAGCTGGTCTCCCACGCGGCATGGGAGACCCCAATAGTCATGGTCGAAAAGCCGAATGGGGCAGTCCGCATCTGCGCGGACTATAAATGTACGCTGAACAAGGTGCTACAGGACCACGCATATCCGGTTCCTGTGGTCAGTCACGTACTGTCCACCTTGGGAGGGGCGAAGATCTTTGGTAAACTGGATCTCGCCTAGGCTTACCAGCAGTTGCCGGTAGACGAGGCGACTGCTGAAGCGCAAACGATTGTGACCCACCAGGGGGCATTCCGGGTCAAGAGGCTGCAATTCGGGGTGAGCGTGGCACCGGGGCTGTTCCAGCAATTGATAGACTCTATCCTTAAAGGAATCCCTGGCGTCACCCCGTTCTTCGATGATGTTCTGATTGCCGCTGCTACGCCGGCCGACTTCGCAGACCGTCTCCGCACAGTGCTCCGGCGTTTCCAGGACACTGGACTAAAGGTGAAACTCGAGAAGTGTCGGCTGGGGGTGCTGTCTGTGGACTTTCTGGGGTTCACAGTGGACGCGGAGGGCCTCCACCTGACGAGGGTCAAAGTCAAAGCGATCGTGGAAGCTCCGCCACCAAAGTCCAAAGCAAAGCTACAGGCGTTCTTAGGGATTCTCAATTTCTACCATGCTTTTCTGCCCCACAAGGCAGTGGTAGCAGAACCCCTACATCGTCTTTTGGACAAGCAGCCCCCCGCCAGGCTGCCGCATTCCGTAACGTTAAGGAACTACTGATCTCGAACTCGGTCCTGGCCTATTTCAATGAGGCTCTGCCAGTGGTCTTGGCATGTGACTCCTCACCCTATGGCGTTGGGGCAGTGCTGGTGCATCGTCTCCCAGACGGTCAAGAGGTCCCTGTGGCATATTACTCACACACCCTATCTGTGGCCGAGCGGAACTACGCCGAGATAGACCGGGAGGGACTTGCCATTGTCTCAGGGGTCAAGAAGTTCCACAACTTCGTCTACGGCCAGCCTTTCACCATCGCCATGGACCACCGACCGCTACTCGGACATTTAGCGCCTGATCTCAGGATGCCTCAGGTCATCTCTCCATGGGTTTTGTGATGGTCCATTTTCTTAGTGGCCTACAATTACAAGCTAGAACACTGCCCCGAGAAAGCCATGGGCCACACAGACGCTCTTAGCCGTCTTCCCCTTCCTGATGTGGTGGAAGACCCGGCCCCAGCGCACCTCGTCCTTCAGATGGAGGGCCTGCCAGAGGCCCCGCTGCAGGCTGCAGACATTGCTCACCGCTCAGCCCGGGACCCCGTAATATCCCGGGTGCTGGGCTGGGTGGTGAGGGGGTGGCCGGGGAAGCCCGAAGGCCCCGAGTTCACGGCGTTCACAGCCCGCTGGGAGGAGTTCTTGGCACACAAAGGCTGCCTGCTGTGGGGTGACAGGGTCGTGGTCCCCAGCGTCCTCCAGAAAAAGGTTCTCGAGGCCCTGCATGAAGCGCATCTGGGCATCGTCAGGATGAAAGCCCTCACCCGGAGCTATGTCTGGTGGCCAGGCCTCGACGCGGAAGTTGAGGCTTGGGTGAAACGTTGCCAGCCCTGCCAGGCCATCCGACCCAGCCCACAGGGTGCGCCGGCCCAGTCGTGGGAATCCACACGGACCCCGTGGTCCCGGCTACACATAGACTTTGCCAGACCATTCCATGGACTGTCATTCCTGGGGACGGTGGATTCCTACTCAAAGTGGCTGGAGATAAGCCCCGTCTCTGCAACATCCACTAAAGCTACCATACACGCCCTCAGGAAGATCTTTGCCACCCACGTCCTTTCGGACACCATCGTCTCAGACAACGGGACGGCGTTCACGTCAAAGGAGTTCCAGCGGTTCCTCAGCAACAACCTGATCAAACACATCAGGTCAGCACCGTTCCACCCAGCGACAAACGGCCAGGCGGAACGCATGGTCCGGACGGCTAAGGAAGCGTTGAGCCGCCTGACAGAGGGAGACTGGGAACGTTGCATCGCCTGTTTTCTCTTAGCGCAACGGACAACGCCCAACCCAGTAAGTGGTCGCTGCCCAGCAGAGCTCCTAATGGGCCGGAGGCCAACCACCTTGCTGGACCACTTACACCCAGACCGAGCATCGGAACCGCGGAACGCCCGAGAGCAAAGAGAAGCACCTCGTGGGTTCTTCCCAGAGGACCCAGTCTTCGTGAGGAATTTCGGAAGAGGGCCAGACTGGATCGCTGGCCGTATCATCCGTCCCACTGGCACTGTAATGTACGAAGTGTCAACGGAGTGTGGGCAGGTCCTCCGGCGGCACATCGACCAGCTCCGTTGTCGCATGCTTCCAAAAACCCCAGACGAGGAAGGCCTAGAGTAGCGGGCAGACCCCGAGAGGAGCATACCGGAAGCCCCCACACCGGACTCCATCATGGAAGACCGCCCCGACCTGGCCACGGGTCCTCCGACGGCTGCAGAGGAGGCCCCAACGGGTGGCGCTCCAGAGCCAGAAAGGCCAGCACAGCAAACACTTCCCAACATGGGGGACGTGACCCCTGAGACCCCAGTACTGGCACCTCAACGGTCCACCAGAGTACAGCGGTCTCCGTCATACCTCAAGGACTATGTGACCTAGGGGGGGGGAGGTCTGAACTATGGGGGGAGGGATGTTGTGTCCGCTGACCGCCACCAGAGGCCAGCGAATACCCCATAGCTTGACTCTGGAAGAACAATGGGTACAAGGCTCCTGGTCTCTCCACTGAGGGACCAATGGGACGTTGGCGGTAGATTCAAACCCACCAATGGGACCTAGGGGGTGTCCCCATATGTGTATATAGTTGGTCCACGGGCCGTTTCCCTTTGTCTTTGTTGTGTAGCAGTGTAGCATGCAGGATGTTATGCAAGCCGCAGCGGCCTCGCCATGTGGTTAACCCACTATACAATAGGGGGAAATGATCTAAAGATTTGTATACATATTGGAGAGTCAAGCCAAATCTAAATCCAGGTTGCTGAAGCTGAACCAAAGCTAATCCTGAATGAAAAACCAAAATTAACCTCTCTTTTTTTCCTGAACAGAACTGAAACTGTTATCTGAAACTTTCTGTAAAACCTAGATCATTCCTATAAAAAGTCAGTTTAGATCACTGGTGCACATAAAGAATTGACCAAGAACACCTGATATAATACATTCACTGGCTCCACAGAACAAGGACTAATCAGAACACATGTGTACCAAACTAATTAATGATCCTTTATTATATTGGGGGGGGGGGGTTTAATAAAAGGGCTGTATCAGTCATTAAGAAAAAGTAAGACCAAGGCCAATTGTACAAGTAAAGTAAAAATTGTATTTTATTACTCAGTTTTTAAAAAACCTACACATTTTGCCAACATGATTTCTTCAGGGGAATCTGTTAGTCTTTCAATGTTCCTTCAAGAAGAGTAGAAGATCTGGCTTGAACCAGAATCAAACTGGAGCAACTTTAGTGGCACCTAAACTGTCACTAAGCCAAAAAAAATGTAATGGCTTGAGTCCACTGAGCTCTTTGCTGCCACAGAATGTCAAAACTGATTTGTTGATGACTATTTTCTACATGTTGATCCATAAAGCCAACACATCTAGAGTAATTTCATTTATTAAATTCTGCATGGCTGTCATGAAAAGACAAATGCAAAAATCACCAAACAATGCGGCAATACTGTTGGGAGAATCTGATCTACTCTAATTCTGATAGCAAAAGTAGAGAATAAAAATGGAATGACTATTCATTCTTGAGAATTGGATCCACGTCTTCCTTGGAGTATTATTTATTTATTTATTTATTACTTTCAATTTATATCCTGCCTTGCCGGTGCAGCACTGGCTCAAGACGGCTTACACAGTTAAAATGCAATAAAACCAATAAATACAGTAAAAATTCACAATTAAAAGACAATTACATAAGGTGCTAATATATACAGATGGCGGCGATATACAGATATCTATACATGGTCTGATGAGGAAAAGCATATCCAGCATAGTAATATAGGCCCGTAGCATGCTCAATTTATGATGGTTCATTCGCTCAATTTACGATGGTTCATTCATCAGTGGTGGCTCCTAATTGAAGGCCTGGTTGAAGAGCTCCGTTTTACAGGCCCTGTGGAACTCTAAAAGGTCCCACAGGGCCCTGATGTCCTCCGGGAGCTCATTCCACCAGTGTGGAGCCACCACTGAAAAAGCCCTAGCCCTCGTAGTGACCAATCTGGCATCTTTCGGGCCAGGGAGAGTCAGGCAATTCTGTGTTCCTGATCGCAATGCTCTCTGGGTCACATATGGGAAAAGGTGGTCCCTCAGGTAGGCAGGCCCCCAACCATATAGGGCTTTAAAGGTCAAAACCAGCACCTTCAAATGAATCTGGTATGCTATTGGCAACCAGTGCACTGCCTTTAGCGCAGGCTGGATATGATCTTGTATGGAGAGACCCATCAACAGCCTGGCTGCTGCATTTTGCACCAGCTGCAGCTTCCAGATTTGGGACAAGGGCAGCCCCATGTAGAGAGCATTGCAGTAGTCTAACCTCGAGGTGACCATAGCATGGATCACTGTTTCCAGGTCATTGCGTTTGAGGAAGGGAACCAACTGCCTGATCAGCCGTAGATGATAAAAGGCTGACTTGGCAGTGGCTGCTACCTGGGCCTCCATTGTTAAGGCGACATCCAGGAGCACTCCCAGACTCCTGACCCTTGGTGCTGGCACCAATGGTGCCCCATCAAAGGTCAGTAGTGGAATTTCTACCCCCGACCCGCTCCAACTCAGGCACAGGACCTCCGTCTTCATTGGATTCAATTTCAATTGGCTCAGCCTAAGCCAGCTCGCCACGTCCTGAAACGCCCACTCCAGGTCATCTGGGGTAGAGTCAGACTGGCTGCCCAACAACAGCATATTGGTGACACCCTAGCCTGTGCCTCCAGGCAATCTGAGCAAGGGGGCGCATGTAGATGTTAAATAACACTGGGGATAACACCGCCCTTGAGGAACCCTGCAAACCAGCGGGTACCTCTGGGACATCTGTTCCTCTACCGCCACCCTCTGTCCCTGACCTTGGAAAAAGGAGATGAGCCATTGCAATGCAAGCCCCTGAATACCAGTGTTGGCGAGGCGGTGGATCAGCAACTGATGGTTGACCATGTTGAACGCCGCCTACAGGTCCAACAGCAACAGTACCACTGTGCCGCCTCGATCCAGATGCCTCCGGAGGTCATCTGTGGGGGCAACCAGTGCCGTCTCCATCCCATGGCCTGGCCGAAAGCCAGACTGGAATGGGTCTAGCATGGGAGTGTCATCCATAAAGCTCTGCAACTGAATCGCTACCGCTCTCTCCAAATAGGGCAAATTGGAAACCGGCCTGTAGTTGGCCAATTTGGCCGGGTCCAAAGATTTTTTTTCAGGTGAGGGCAGACCATCGCTTCCTTGAGTGCCTTTGGGAACAGTCCCTCCACGAAGGACTTGTTGATATCCCTGACAACCCCTCACAGCCAGCTTTTATAAGCCATGAAGGGAATGGGTCAAGGGTGCATGTGGTTGGGCGTACCATTAAGAGCAATCTGTCAATTTCCTCAAGGCTGAGTGGACTGAAATAATCCAGAATAGAACTAGAAGATGTGCATGGGGCCTCCAGTTCACTCACTGAGGATGCTGAGGATGACAGAACAAAATGGGTATGACCAAATTAAATACTCAGACTTTGTTGTGGAATGGGAATGGTTTTCTCTTGGATGAGAGAAATGTAGTATCAGATGGCAAATTATGGTCACCTTAACCCTGGCAAAGAATGATTTATTATGCTGAAGTTTATTACACAACCACTTGAAAGAAAGAAATTATAGGCTTCTATTGCAGTTTTAATATACAGTAACATGACTGTAGTTGTACAGTCTTTCATCAGCATCTTTTGTACAATGCTTATCAAGATGTTGGAAATATTGGCAAGAGTACATAAATTCCTTTACTAAAGGTCAATACCACCTACCAGCAGTACAGCTTTTACGAGTAATAGATTGTTTACTTAGTAATAACGTTGAGTTTCACTCCTGTTGGGAGAAATGGATAAGTAGGGTTTTGAATGAGAACAGGTGCTAGCAAAAAGATCCATATCGGTATTTAGATGTAATCTAAAGTAGCTATAAAGCATGTCTGTGACCTCATCTTACTGAGCTGGTTTGCTTGCCAGAGCTTTCAGGGTGTGAATCTAATCTCCTATTATGATAGCAAAAGACTTCAGATAAAGAATGGCTGGCTTCTGGGTGGTATTAATATTTTGGCATTTAAACTGGGGTAATTTATAGTCCGCAACTCTATCATTAACACTATAGACAGTTTATATTCAGCAACCTATTTGCAGTTTTTCCCCTTCTATATTTTATATGTCAAGAATTTGTAAGGGGGGGGGGAGAATCAAATTGTATGGAAAGGATTCAGATTTAACAAGTTACAATGAACACATGTAAAATCGATGTTCAGTGTATACTTTATTGTTCTTTGTATGTGCCCTTGGTATTAATCATGTTACAGTCAATGCACCTGAATGTGGGATTAAAACCACAAATGGATCCAAGTACTGGTCTCCAGCTGAGCTCTGAGAAGCAGCAGGAAACAGAGTTGCTAGAGGGGTGAGGGTTTTTTATTTGCTTTCATCTGAGGTGATTTAGCTGAGGACTGTGTTTGGGAGTGTGTGAGTGAGTTTTAAGTTGTTGCAGAGTCCTGGCTGCTTGAGAAAGGGTGATTGTTTGACTGTAATTGGATTGCCTGGGTGTAATTTGAATAGCTGCTGGCTCCACCCTCTCCTGGGTGAGGCTTCTTTTTAAGGCTGCACCTTGCCAGAAGCACAAGCCTCTGGTGAGAGCCAAACGGCTCTTTGCCTGTGGCTCTTAACCTAGGAACTCTTAGACTAGGGCAGTGGTGGCGAACCTATGGCACGGATGCCAGAGGTGGCACTCAGAGCCCTCTCTGTGGGAACACGTGCCATTGCCCCAGCCAGGCCCAGACCATCATTAAAGTGCTGAATTCTCTGCCAAATAATTTTAAGTAAATGAAAGCATTTGGGATTGCTTTCCTTACTTTGTCTGGATCATCTTAAGTTAATGTATGAGTTGTTTTTTCTAAAGTAAAACCTCAGTATTCAGGTTAAATTGCCATGTTGGCACTCTGCGATAAATAAGTGGGTTTTGGGTCGCAGTTTGGGCACTCGGTCTCTAAAAGGTTTGCCATCACTGGACTAGTGCACCCTGCCTGGTGCACCCTTCAGGCCAAGGTGGCTGATCTGGAGAAGAAGAGACAGTCAATTAGGTGCATGGGGAAGACTCTCAGGGACTTGTTAGATATGTCCCACTCTGAAAATAGCAATTCCGCTGCTGTCAAGGAGCATGAGGGTCGAGAGGAAACAGGGCACCGTATTAAGGATAAGGGGAATGTGCCCTCAGTAAGGACCTCTTCTTCAGCTAGTGAACAGGTATCCTTTTGCACCAAGGAACCATCCCTGGGCAGGGAGGAGGGGGGGCTCTTGGTAGCTGGCGATTTGATCTTTAGGCTGGTAGACAGCTGGGTGGCAAACCTGTGTACTGACCGTATGGTGACTTGCCTGCCTGGTGCAAAGGTAGTATTTGGATGTCCCCCATCCAGATACAACAAGAACAGGAGGTAAGGAAGAGAGAGGAAGGGCCCCCAGCCTCCACACTTGCTCTTTAAACTTTAAAGGGCCATTATTTTCAGTGGAGTTCAGAGGCTAGGTCTTCTATTGAAAACAATGGCCCTTAATAAGTTTAAAGGGCTGCAGACCAACTGTGAACAATGAAAAGCTTCCTGACCCAGTTCTGGATATTTCTGATATTTATCAAGAGAAAGATACTGGAATTGGAAAATATGAGGAAAGCCTTTCATAGGCCCCGGTCACACAGGAAGGAAAATGCAGTGTGTGGGGGGGAGCGTGGCTGTTTGCTCTGGAGCAAAATAACGCACGGCTGTGTGATCAGACGTCCCGTTGAGGTCCCATCAAGGTCCCGTGGTTAGGGGGGAGGTGCTGATCACAGGACAATCCTGCCGCGGTGGCAAAGAAGCAACCTCTCTAGCAAAAGGCTCCATGGGTTTAACCCCTTCCAGGGCTGCAGAGGAATGCAAACTGTGTCCTCCATCCGGTCCCCTCCAGGAGGAGCGTCAGCTGGGCCTCCCTCCCGCCACGCCCCCCCTGCATCTCCCCCTCTGCCTCCCGGTGCAGAGAGTTCCTCTTGAGCAGGCCGAGCCAGGAGTGGGAGGGGTACAGAAAAGAGGAGGGGGCTGTGTTGTTCGTTTTTAAACAAAGTGTGCACATGCACCGTTGGGTGCTTGTGCGCATCCCATGGAGACTTGGGGGAAAAAAACTTTTAGCGACGGGACATGGGCGTGCGCCGGATGCCACAACCTACCACCGGAAACGCAATCAGGCACCCGTCCTTGCCCCGTGGTTTCCGGAAACTAGTACCTCGGAGGTACTAGTTTTTTACCCCGCATCTTCAGCGGGAAGCCTCAGGTTCGCCACGGGAGCTCTACGCTTCCCAGATGTGTTACACCCTTGTAAACCTAATGGCTGTAGTTAGTAGGATGTAACTCTGTTTAGGATTTCCTTGTTAATAAAACCCTATTTACATTTTACAGTGAATGCACATACATTCTGTGTATACCTCTTTGTAAGAAAGAGTCATTCCGGGGACTAAGGGGAATGGCTGCCTGAACCCTTGGCTCCGCCGAACCCGAAGCCTACCAGCCCCGAAATCGGACTTAACAGCAACAAAAGAAGTTTTACCTTCATGGAGAAAGACGCACCTAAGAGCACACAACCTTCGGTTAAGAAGCAAAAAAAAGATAAAGGCAGGTCAGAATCCCCTATCTCCGTCAAACCGTCAGGCCCTGAAGATCGCCCTCCTCACAAAATGGCGACCGCGATTACTGAGGCAGACAAAATCGCACCCATAACTGCCGCTGATCTCAAAGAGGCATTAATGACCATGGAACAAAGTTTTTTCACGCATGTTAACTCTATGTTCAAACCTCTTTACGATCGTCTTGAAACCACCGAAAAGAACTTAACTAAAACTCACCACACTGCAGAAACGGCGATCCAAAATAGCATTTCCAATCAAAACAGCATACAGCAAATGCAGCAAGCAGAAGAAATATTGGCGGAGAAAACAATGAAATTAGACCTATCTCTACGCCAGAATAATTTAAAACTGAGAGGTCTCGGGGAGAAAGTCGAAAAAGGAGGCGATCTAGCATTCCATCTATCAACTTGGCTAACGCAAGTAGTGGGCATCGAAGGACCATCGATTTACACAGGGGCATTATGATACTGGCTGATTTGTTTTCAATTCCCTTCCTAATAGTCCCCAGCATAGCATTGGCCCTTTTTATTGCAGTTGCACACTGTCTTGACATTTTCAGTGAGTTATTTACTATGACTCCAAGATCTCTATCTTGGTCAATCTCTGCCAGTTCAGACCCCATCAACATGTATTTATAGTTAGGATTTTTGGTTCCAATGTGCATCACTTTGCACTTGGCCACACTGAATCCCATCTGCCACATTAACGTCCACTCTCCCATGCTTCACAGATCCCTTTGGAGTGCCTTACAATTCTCCCTAGTTGTCACCACCCTGAACAACTTTGTGTCATCTGCAAATTTAGCCACTTCACTGTTTACTCCCAACTCCAAATTATTAATGAACAAGTTAAAAAGCATCCGACTTAGTACTGAGCCCTGTGGTACCTCCACTGAGAACATTGCCCATTTATTCTAATGTATTTGAAGAAAGTTTTATTGTTGGTCTTTATGTTTTTTGCCATATGCTCCTCATATTCCTTTTTTGCCTGCCTGATCACAGACTTGCATTTTAATTGCCACAGCCTGTGTTCCCTTTTTTCAATCTCACTGAGACTAGCTTTCCACTACTTAAAATAATCCTTCTTACCTTTTATAGCTTCCATTACTTTGTTTGTTAATCATGCAGGCATTTTTCTATACCTGTTTACATTTGCAGCTGCTGGTGTTTTCTCCCATAACTTTAACATCTCTGCTATTGATTTCAGGATGTCCACACACCTCTGCCTCTTATATGCTGTAGTTACTATGGCACATTATTCAACAAGAGCACCTTAGGATTCACTGTGACATCACAGGGTCAAATAAGATGAAATGCTGGGAAACATACAACTGGATCCTCTCAGTGTTTTAAAATGTAATCAGGTTTGACTAGCAAACATATATATGTGGGGGGAAAGATATCCCTGACTATGAGGCTTCTATTTGTATTTAAAAAACACTGAAAGGCTCTGATCACAGCTCTTGTTTGACCTGTACATGCTTAGTTTGTGGACTGCTGCAGCTTCTGAGAACATCAAAATACAAGTGTCTTTTCCCCGTTGGCACTGGAATCACAGGAAAGACACTGACCAAAGAATTTGCTTTGGCAAGTGTATCTATGCCATCAGCACATTGCTAATCACTCCTCTGAATAGGCTTCATTCATTTCCTGTAGATGGACTGAAGAAGAAGGGATTACCACCATACTTAATGAAAAGTTTCGGTGGCATACTAGTGCCACAGGACTGGGACTTCTTATACTAGAATACTGGGACATAATTACATCAGCAGATGTAAAATGCTTACATGAATTCACAGGCATTTACTCCTTTGCTCATTTGCCTATTCACAATGCAGGCAACAGAATGATCTGTTCCTTTGCTAGACAGCAAGACTTCTGTTAAGTGTCATTGTCCTGACAAAACTTCTCTCAGTGCCATTGTGTTTATTTCCTTAGCACAGCAAAGTTAAACAATGGAGTACGTTGGTGCATAAGCTCTTCAACCATTGAGATATTGAATTCTGATCTTTAATAAACCAACACTGATTTGCTGCACTGCTTCTGTTTGCCTAGTTAAGCTCCACCGGCATAAGAAAAGGCTCATATAATTTAATCAGATTGCTTTTTTCATTTTATTTTTTATTAATGCAGCAAGCAGGCCCTGAGTACAGTGATTTCTTCAAGTTCTGACAATAAAAGTCCTATCTTATCAGAGGAGAACTCTGAAACTATAACAAGATGGTCGACAGTGACTGAAGGTTATATAGCAACAACTGGAGTCACTGTTCTTTAACAGAGGTTTCCTTTGCAGGGAGCATTCATACTAGCAACATGGTTGTTGCCTTCCAGTGGCAAATACAACTCTGCTGTGGCAAGTGTTTGAATACAGGAACCTCATGGGCACAGATTACTGCACTGGTCTTTTGAATGGTAGTATAGCAAGCCTCCTGGCTAGCTCCTGGCTGACTGTATGAGTCTGGAATTCAGCCTCTTCACTAAGAGCAGTTTCCCATTCCACTTCCAGAGCCCACGTGGTACAGTGGGTAAGAGCAGCAGATTCTAATCTGGGGAACTGGGGTTGAGTCCCTACTCTCCCACATGAAACCTGCTGGGTAACTTTGGCCCAGTGAACAGTTCTCTCAGAACTCTCTCAGGCCCACCTATCTCACAAGGTGACTGTTGTGGGGAGATTAAGGGAAGGTAAGCAGCTTTGGCAGTCCTTATTATAAAACCAACTCTTCTTCTTCCAGTTTGGTTCTTGCTACCAGCCAGTTCAGTTGAAAGTCTCCTCCTGATGTACGTCTGTTATTACAGTAAAGTGACCTCTTGGTTATGTACCTTCTGTGTATACTTCATGATATTTAACACTTATCACAACCCAACCAGGAGTGGAGAAAAGGATCAAGTAGACAGGAACCCACCAACTAGAGCTGTCAACTCCCAAGTAGAGTTTGGAGAGGGGGTGGAGCTCAGCAGAGAAGTGATGCCATGGAGTCCACCCTCTGAAACGGCCATTTGCTCTGGGGGAACTGGACTCTGCAGTCTGGAGATCCGTTGTAATTCCAAGAGATCCAGAGCCTTCCAGGAGGTTGATAACCCGAATTTCCACCCCACCATTCTATTACCTTATTCTCATGCATGGATAAACCAGGCCTTAATCGCACCTTCTCACCTAATTCACCACAAAGCCCTGAACCACACTGTAGTTTGTTCAACTTCCCCCAAGTACTGCTTCCTGTCATTTCACTTCAATCTCTTGCCAGCTTGGCTTTCAAAGAATCTTCACAAGTCAGACTGGTCTCTCACTGAAGTTGCTAATGACATTTTACAGGGTTGCTGTAAATAATTCAGCTTCAATGTTAATAATGCACATCAGAGGAAGAAAGGAATTAAGGAGGACAGCCAAAAGGGAGAAGATATGTGTTCAGCAAGGATATGAAACAAAGCCGAGAGATAAAGGAAGGCTCCCCCTTACTGCATGATCACAAAAGAAATGGTGTCAATAGAATGAAACTGCCTGGCAGACAGGAAAAGCACCACTGCTATCTCTATGGAAAAGGGGTAAAAAAAAAATAATCAAAGAGGGAATATATAGCCTGAAGTACACACCGGGGGTGTGTGTGTGTGCATGTGTGTGTGCATGTCCATCCGTACAGAAGTTGTCAAAAACAAGATGTTTAGAAAGTGTACCCTCACTGGAAATAATTGCCTGTTGCTGAAATGGAATACTGTTGCATGGGAATCGGCATTTTCCAGTTCTAATGGCATATCATGAAACATTTCTGTTCATGAGGAAATATTATACAGAATCTATTCATAGTTGATGGGAGAATCAGATGATTGTGATACTGTGGCATGACTGGCTTGCCTGAATATGGAAGAGTAAGTCAAAAGTGAAGTCAGGTTCTTGTTGTCAGAGACTGAATGTTCTGACCTCCTGCCTGACATCTTTAAACTCCACTATTGAGAGATAAGTCACAGCAAACTAGGATTTTCTGATGGCAAAGGGGCACCACAATGACAGTTTAACTGAGCATCCCACAGCCTTCTCAGAGTCCCCCTCTGCTGACCAAGGAACTGGTCACGAGCCCCACCACACCCAAACAAAAGTGCTTCAGACCTGCAGGCACAGCCATCTGAAATAATCACCCATCTTTTAACCAGGGACAATTCAATGTTTATTCTACCTAATTGCTCCTGAGTATTTTTCATCTAGCCAGAGAAATTCCTTCTTGAGATATTGGGCTGACTCTATATCACACTTGCACCAGACGTTCCATGTCTCCCAGGTGCATATGTTGGATCATAGTCTTAAGCCGTTTCTTAACAATTCCTTCACTGAAATGCTCTGCAGTTTAATAGAATGTAGCCAGTGCATTTGTATGGCGATGCAGAATTAATTTTCACAAACAGAGCAGATGCAGAACTGGGAATCTCTAGGAATCACCTGAAACTGTGGTTTTATCATACAGTTTCTTGCAATATTTAAAGAGGCATACCATCTGGCATGACCCCCACTGAACTGGTTCTGGACTCCAAAAGCTTTGGGTGAGGAGCCTGGGGAGTCAGAAACATGGCCTGGGGGTGATCAGGAAACTTTGGGAGATACCCACATGGTAGGACTCTACCCCATTTGTTCCAGAGGCTGCCCCGATGAGCCTAGAACTGAGATTCCTGCACTAACTCAGTGCTAGCCCAGGATTCACCCCCACCCAGTAGCAGCTTTGGAGGCAACGGGCTTGTGCTGAGATACTTGAGAGGAGCCACAGTGCCAGGTTAGCAGCCAGCTGTTGAACTAGACTAGACTTAGAGTGTGAGCACACCAGCAGTTTGGCCCAACATAGCCACCCCTCCCCTCCAGATCAAACGGAGGCGATCAGATGCACACGTCTGGCTCCCATGCCCCACATGTCCCTACCTCTCGCTAAAACAACTCCCATGAGGATTAAATAGCCACTGGCAAATTACGGTGGCTAACTCAGTGAGGTGCTTCTATGGCAAGTTTCTGGGTGTCTGATCACCCAGTTGTGTGCCATGGAAATGCATGAGCAGTGAGATCATTCCACTCAATTTCTGGTGCATCTTTTTTTTCAACCCCACTCTGACATGCGCTTCAGCCCTTCATAGAATGCGGCCAGGACTGTGTGTGTGCTTGTCTGCTTCTGTGCACGTGCAGCGGGACTTAGGGGGGGGAATAACCAACCCAGCCACGGGTCCGTGGTTGTGGTGAATTAGTAATGTGAATGACCAACCATGGGCCCACAGCACTATGATCAACGCAAAGTGTCCCAAACTCAAGTGACTTATTTAGAGCCGATATACTGCCACAGCAAACTGCTCATGTGACCACACCCTTAGTCTCTGCAGAATTCTGGCCTAATTAAAACCTCATCAGAAGAGTCCCAGAGAGTGCCTCCAGAACATATGGCATTGCTTTTCCTCAGTCTTTTAAAGCTAAGGACGAGGAAGAGAATGCCACTGGATCAACCAGTTCACATGTTCTCTCTTGTGCTCCAAGTCCTGCCAAGTGGTAGTCTGCATTGTATGTCTTGGCTCTCAGGGATACCAAGGGCATGATCACACGCAGAATTAGCCGTGCCATAAGTGTGAATGCCAGGCAGATTTTAAGGGCGCAATCAGATGCCAACATCTGCCAAGCGTCCTGCTCCCGTTGGCAACCCGTTTTGCTCTGCTGGACAGGAATGGACTTTCCCCAGTGTGATTTTGCCAGCATGCTTCTATGGTGTCGGATGGTCTGATCGGTCCATCCCAACTCCATGTCATTGTTTTCCCCCCCATTTCAGTATGTGCATCATCGCACACTGCATAGGGAGCACTCGGTGCAGAGATGCGAATAATCGATCCCTCCTTGAAGCGCATTGAAAATACGTGGCAAAAAAAACCCCGAATCACCCGCGGTTGCATCTGATCACACAGTGGTGGGCTGCCCCCGCAGCTCCCAGGCACTGTGCGATCACGCAAATGTGGGTCAAATCCCTGCAGAGCAAAAAGCCTCACCCCCCCCCCCCGCATTATCTCGTGTGTGTGAACACTGCCCAAATAAGCCTGAAGCCAGAACACTGTCACTTTTGGGCTTTTGTAGAAGTGATATTAAGCTGTTGCTGATGCCTCCCCATTTCCCTGTCCCCCTGCCCACCCCAGACTACCAACGGGGGCTAGCAACAGGTATTTAAAATAGGCATAGAAATAGTTGAAATAGTCATAGAAAAAAATTTCAGTACTAAAGATGCCCTCAGACTGGAAATAATGAGATTTTTTACTATTAACCTCTTGAATTTTAGGCTTGCAAAGAAGTTCAGGCCATCTCAACCTACTTTCAGTCTGTGTCCTTTCATTTTCTTCAAAAGTAACTTCCACCTGCAACAACAGATGATCAGATCAGGGATTTGAAGCAGAGGTCTGTTTTTTACACCCTGTAGCTCCAAAAGACCAGAAAATTAAAATTTGCTGTGATCTTTGTACTAGGAGCTTCTTGTTTTTGTGGCTTTATGGGGTATCTGAGACCTAAGGAGTAGCCCTTTTCATTACATACATTACTACTAGGGCTGCCAACTAGGACAGCTAACCCTCTAATGGAGGATCTCCTGCCCCCATCCCAAACAGAGGCCCATATCATGTACTAAATTCCCAGAGTTTATTTGGAAAACTGACCATGTGAACCAAGCCTATGCATGCTATATTTAATAGCATTCAACCTTTATGCTACAGCTTGGACAGAAGTGGAAATGGGGATGAGAAGATCTGCTTGCTGGATGAGGAGTTGAGCATGCTTTCATCTCTGTAAGGCTGAGTATCATTTGGTGTTGCCCAAATGGCTCTTGAAATTCTGTGGAAAAGCTTGAAAATGTGATTCAAGAGGCATGGGCTTTCATCTCTTTATCCAATGCTTTGGACGTTTGTATTATTACATTATATTAGCATTCTTTATACATTATTTGACAGAAGGGTTGAATGTCCATTACAGATTACAAAAGTATGAGAAAACCAAAAATGGGATATAGAAGAAGGAGGGTAAAACAGGAATGGAAAGAGGTTTCAAAGGGACCCCAATCCATAATCCGTTTAGATAAAGTTGCCACCTGATTTTACAGATGCAATGAGGTACCTCTAAATATAATTACTATGATATAGCTCAGCCTCCAAGGTATTTCTTACAAGGGGCCCCTTGTTTTATCAGTTTCCTTAGAAATACTTGCCTGGAAGCTAATGTGATCAAGCCATAGCTATCAATGTGGACTCATTAATTAACAGACTATGTTTGGCAATGAATATTTTAATACTATTCAAAACTATACATATGCAAATCAAGTCCATGCTGCATGTCACCTAGGGAAGAGTTCTTTAATTAATTTGTGACATTACTTTTGTTTTGTCACATCTCTCCTCCCTTCCTGCCAGAAAAATATTCAAGGATGTGGTGGGGGGGGGGAGAGAGAGAGTTTCCAGTAATTGCATTTCAATCCCAAGTTATTATAGAACAAGATTCTGGCATAGGCAGGAAAGGTTAAATATTTTTAAAATGCAAACAAGATGAATCTTTAAAAAGCTTCCAAAGACTCTTGGAGCCATAAAGCCCTTTTACCATCTATTGGCAGTTCCCTTAACAAAAGATGCTCTTAAGTTATGCAGGCTTCTCATTTGTCAGTTCAGAGATTTCTCTGTCTCCTCTGCTGCACACGCTGTATAATTTAAGGTGACTCATTGTACAGGAAAGTTCACCTTCCATTAAAATGTTTTCTTTAGTAAGCACTCTCCTGCAAGTGCTGTAGTGTAAACATGAGTAGCTACGAATACGAACATTTATTAAATACTGATGAATATTTCAATACCTAAGGGAGAGCAATTCACAGCTCAATCATCCAGGCCATTTTAAGTGCAGCACAGGACAATTCCACTACATCTTCCATTAATATTTTATTGCCCATTTTATTCTGTTTACCTTTTTGGTTAATATATAATTTAAACCTCTTCTACCAAAAAGGAGGAGGGGGAGGGAGTGAGAGAGAAGGGAACAACTGTTAGCCTGCTTTTAACAAATCTCTGGTGAGAGCTTCTTCTTCATTTAAAATTCATTGTGAAGAATTGTATTTAATACTGGTAACACAAACCTCAGGTATTCAAGTTAAAACTTAGAAGCATGTATTGTACGACAGCCCACACTCTTCCTTAGATTTGAAATACATCAGTCAGTGACCATAAAGGGGAGGGGGGTTGGAATCAGGAGAATACCTTTTAAAGAGACATTGCTTAATGACCCAGTGGAAGATGGCACTCCAACCTGCAGTGGGACATTGTGTCTTGCCCTAGTCAGGGAGAGCTTTTCTAACCTGACCTAACAACCACACGCCCCCAAGCAAACAGCAGGAATTGCTCACACAGAAGAACATGATTGTCCCAGAGAGTGTTCTCTGTAGCGTACAGCTCACACAATAGTGGGGAAAAAAGAAAATAAATGGAAGCTCAGAATGTTCCTTTTCCTCCATATTTGAAGCAGGGCAGAAATGATATTTGTACATTCTTCAGAGTACACAGCGTGCAGTTCACACAATCACAGATGTCGCACAGGTTGCTGTCCTTTGGACTACAGTTTAGCCCCATATGGCAACTAAAATTAACAGGAAAAATCATGCCATTATGTTAAGTTCCCAGGGACCCTGTAAATGATTGGTTGTTACAAAAGATATTAGACAATGCAGGCAAAAGATATTCTTCCTGATTCCTACAGAACTATTAGGGGATTATTTATGAGAATTCAAAATCAGTTCCCAATCTGGTTGGTTTATAACACCAAGTTAAGGAAAAAGAAGAAGGAGACTAGCTGAACAATGTTTAGCTGGGCTGACTTTTTTTTCAATGCAAGTCTACGAACATATTTCTTGAATAAACTACTATAAGAGGTGAAACTCACTGGTTCAGAAAATGTGAAAAGGAGATTAGACAGATTTATGTAGGTGACTTGGTCCACCACTGGCCATTAGCAATGATGGCTAGACAGAACCTCCATGTTCAGAGGCATTATATCTCTGAATGCCACTTGTTGCAGACAACTGTGAAGGGGTGGCTGTTACCTTTATTCCCTGCTGGTGTGATTCCCAGAAACATCTGACTAGTCAGTGTGGGAAACAGAACATTGAAAAGGGCAGACATTTGGTTTGGTCCAGCAAGCCTCTGATTTTATTCCCATGAAAGCTACAGCACATACAGTTAACTTATATTCATTTTTAGAGACTCCACTGCTTCTTCTGCACCTTCAAGTATGCTACTGAATTATTAAAGTGTGCAGGAATAAAAGAGACTTCAGTTTTCCAGTGCCAAAGGCACTACGCCCCCAGCCGCACTTCACTTTCTACTGCAGAGATTCTCTGGGACATTCTTCTGGGCTTGTATTGCCTTGCTATTTTTCTCCCATTGGAAACAATGCAGGATGGGGGCACTTTCTTTGGGTGCCCATAGAATGGAACCCCCTGATCCAATCTCTTTGAAACTTGGGGATTCTTTTGAGGAGAGGCTCTAGCAGCTACTCTGAAAATTTGGTGCCTCTACCCCCAGACTGCTGAATATACCCCAGGGAATTTGCCATTGACTTCAATTGTCCCAATAGGGTGTAATGGACTTGAATATATTCAGGATTCCCGAATATTTACCAAATCCAAATATCATATCAATATTTGGATTCAGGAATATGAGGAAATACTAATTTTTTTGGGTCCAATATACCCAAATCCGGGGGGGGGGGACTATTTTTGTTCTTACACACCCCTTAGGTAATAAGGAAGAAGAATTGGTTTTGTACCCCAACCTTCACTACCCGAAGGAGTCTCAGAGCAGCTTACAATCACCTTCCCTTCCTCTCCCCACAACAGAGACCCTGTGAGGTAGGTGTGGCTGAGAGATCCAGCCCTCACTTGGAGATTGGCAACAATGATTCCCCAGGAGGAAAAGTACAGTTTTTCTCCACAGTGAGGACCAAAGCAGCTTGCATAATTCTCCTCTCCCCCTTTTGATCTGCACAACAACCCTGTGAGGTTGGTTAGGCTGAAAGTCTGTGACTGGTCCGAAATCACCCACTCAGCTTCCACAGCAAGAACCTAGGTCTCCCCCTGGAGAAAATAACTACTTTGGAGCATGGACTCTATGGCATTCTATTCACCCGAGGCCTCTTCCTTCCCCAAACTCTGGCTTCTATAGACCCCACCACGAAATCTCTGGGGATTTCCCAACCTATTGAAATTGAATCCGACGAAGACAGAGCTCTTTTGCCTGAATCAGAGTGGTTCGGGGTTAGGGGTCCCACTACCGGCCTTCAGTGGGGCACTGTTGGTGCCAGCACCGAGGGTCAGGAGTTTGGGAGTGCTCCTGGATGCTTCCCTGACAATGGAGGCCCAGGTAGCAGCCACTGCCAAGACAGCCTTTTACCATCTTCAGCTGATTAGGCAGTTGGTCCCCTTCTTCGAATGCAATGATCTGGCTTCAGTGATCCACGCTATGGTCACCTCAAGGTTGGACTACTACAATGCTTTCTACATGAGGCTGCCCTTGGGGCAACTCCGGAAGCTGCAGCTGGTGCAGAACGCTGCAGCCAGGCTGTTGATGGGCCTCCCTATGCGGGAGCACATCCAGCCTGTGCTGAAGTCGCTGCACTGGCTTCCAATAGCGTTCTGGATTCACTTCAAGGTGCTGGTTTTGACCTTTAAAGCCCTTTATGGTCAGGGACCTGCCTACCTAAGGGACCACCTTTCCTCGCATGTCCCTCAGAGAGCACTGCAATCTGGAACACAAAACCGTCTGGCGCTCCCTGGGCCTAGGGATGCCAAGTTGGCAGTAACTAGGACCAGGGCATTCTCTTTGGTGGCGCCGAAGCTCTGGAATGAGCTCCCAAGTGAGATCAGAGCACTATGGGACCTCCATCAATTCCACAGGGCCGTGAAAATGGAGCTTTTTCGCTGAGAATTTCAGTAAGAATGATTGCATCGGCTGTGCTGCACTTGTACTTTATTACATGATACCACCACATCTAAATCGATTTAACTGTATTTATTTGGAATTTTATTGAATTGTATTTTATGTATATTTATGCTGGTTTTAAAGTTGTGTGTAAGCCACCCTGAGCCGCTCCAGCAGGAGGGCGTGATAGAAATCTAATAAATGAATAAACCTGGAGCTGGCAACCCTAGTCAGGACTGGCCCTAATGATTTCCCCACAAAGGCCAAAGTAGGCCTAGTGTCAGCTATGCTGCCATTGGGGTTGGGATGGTCAGGCAGAGTCAGTATAATTGCTATTGCATTCCTTTCTGTGCTTCGCACTGAAATGCTTATCTGTAACGACATGCAGGTGGGAGTTGTGTTGTCTGCTTTTTTCCAGGGAGCCGTGGGAGAAGGCGAGTTCCCAGCTTCGGCTAGAAACCGTTTGCTAGCTTTATCCTGCGTGCAGGAGGGTGCCTAATTGGCCAGCACAGTGGGGGGTGCATACGAATACCTTATATCTTATTATGTCCAGGGGGCAACTGCCATTCTTAACAGTGACTATGTTAACGCATTTATAGTGTCACGGCAGGGCCAGGGGGCGTGACGCAAGCAAGCAAAAGTCCAGAAGCAGTCCGTGGTCAAGCCGAGCAAATCAGGCAGCAAGGTTCAAACAGGTTTAAATCACAGTCCAAATGCAGGGTCAGACATACCAGAGTTTATAGTCCATAAATCACAACGATACCAGAGGAGTCAGAGATGAACGCAGGGTCAACGAAGCCGAGGGTCAAAAGCCGAGGATCAAGCCGATAAGAATTCCACAAGGTCCCGGAGAGATAGCAGATTCGACCTGGGGTTCCCAGCAGGAAATTACCCCCCATATGGGGCCTCCTTTGAACCGCCGCCGGCCGCGCGGGTGACGGAGCAGTCGAAAGCGAGGAGTGGACACGTGTCCCCAGACAGGGGGCTGGAATTGGCCCACAGGATTGAGGTGGCTGACCAAGAGTGGCCGCAACTGCAGAGGGACATGGAAAATCTGTTCCAGGTGATCCCGCAATTGGTAATCCAGGCCATCAGAGAAGAAAGACAAGCTCAACCGGTGGCACCGGTGGGGCCTCCGGCTCCACTGGCTCCCCCAGCTGGAAGAAGTGCCCAGGCCAGGTCTGGGGGAGGCCCTGGTTCCAGGGCCCCAACCAGCCAGCCCAAGGGGTCCGGCGTTCCCTCGTCTGAAGGACGTCATCAAAGCCACGTTCGCCGGGAACCCGAAAGAGCTTGCCTACTTTGTGGTTAGAGTAATGAAATTTGTCAAAAGGTCGGGCCACCTGTTCCCAGATGACAGCAGTCAAGTAGATGTGGTAGTGGCCCGCCTGCGGGGAACTACGGCGGCTTGGTATGTGGGGCTGCACAATGCATGGGGCCCTGAGCTAGTTAATTTGGACACTTTTATGTGGGCACTGCGGGCCCAATTCAAAGACTGGAACGCTGGGCCAAAAGCAAGGGTGTTCGTCCACACCTTGAAGCAAGGTAAGCGGTCAGTGAGAGAGTACTCCTTGGAGTTCATGCTGCACGCGGCCAAAGTCTAAACTTGGCCTGATCCGGTGCTGGCAGAGTTATACCACATGAGGCTGAATCCGGAAATCCGAGAGACAGTCCTAAGAGCGGTGGATCCAGTCTCCCTCTCGGCATGGATGCATGAGGCAGAGAGTGCAGAGACTCGCCTGAACACCTTGTGCTTGGACATTGCCACTGTGGGAGGCAAACCTACCTCTACGGCTCCAAAAGGCAAGCCGACATGGCAGTCAGAGGCTACGCGGGAGCAATGCATGTGGAAAGGGCTTTGTCTGAAATGTGGGGAAAGGGGCCACTTCGTGGCTGATTGCAGTGGGACCGGTCCAGGGAAGCAGGGGCCAAGCAACCAGGCAAAAGGGCACCCTGCCACCCCCGCAAAAAAGCCAACTGGGAAACTGAAATACGCCAAAGCCTTGCAAGCAACTCCTGAGTGCTTGGAACCCGACTCCAGCGAAGACGACCCCGAGCCGGCAGGAAAAGGCCAGGTCCTGCTGTGTTCATGTCCACTTGCTCCGGCACTCATCTCTGGTTGCCATATTGGCTCTGCGGCAACAGGACCTTAAAGGGAAAAGGTGAGCCTCAATTCCTCGGCCGTCACCTGGGAAGAGGCTGTCCTCAGCTCCCCAGGCTGGGGTCTCCTACGAAGACCTTCTCGGATCCTTCCTGTCAGCCGAGTCTCGGCGCGTCTCCATCAGAATTGGACAGGACGCATCCAAGCGGCGAAACACTGAAACCGGAAGTCCGTTGTGCAATGTTTAAGAACAATTTGCCACACTGCTTATTAACTTTCTTTAAAAAAAATATCCATGTGTTTATTCATGAATAATAGTTCAGACATGATCTGATATGACCCACTCACCAAATAACTGAGGGTGTGGTCCGGATTGCAGCAATGGAATTGTTTATTGGCTGTTCCCCTCTCGGTGCTATAGAGATCTGATCCTTTGCTTTCACACAACTTACAGGCACATGAATATTTTCCTCCCTCTGATCTTGATTTTGTATTTATAGCAGGGGTGGTCAGTCATAGGTCATACAGAAATGAGGACATGCAAATACAATACAAATGGTCTTATGGCAGACTAATGGGAAAGCTTTCCCACCTTTGGTGAACTTGAAGGCTTTATCTTCCAATGTTTTCAGGGGATCCACTTTCATTCTGTTTAAGAAATATATACTGCGAACTTCATCAGTGTTCAAAGCTGCTCTGCTGAGATGTAGAGCAGTCAGAAATTTACTTGAAATTTTATTGTTAAAATTCATTATCTCCTGCTAAATAAAACAGGATTCCAGTGACGTTAAATTCTTACAAAATTTATTCTAGCATAAGCATTCATGATGCAAATTATGAAGCTCTTCTGACCCAATTCCTGACTGAGAGAATAGTGCATGATGCAAAAGCATTCCTTGTGTGACTGCAATAACTCTCATATAGTAAAGCATTCTTTGTGTGACTGCAATAACTCTCATATAGTGTAGGTACAAAGACCTGGAGTGGCAATTTTTTGTGGTCTGGTCCTGGGGGTTAGCTCCTCATTTTATGATGGCTGCTTCCTAATATTCTTTTCAAAGTCACAGCCTTTGTTGTGGCTTTAGTGGTGCAGCTACTTTGGTCTGTCATCACTATTTGTATTGTGTCCAGCCAAAAGGTTAAGTAGCCACTTCTGTGTCCTTGTTCCAGAGTGTCCTAATACATGGTTATTGCAGTGCTCTCTGCTCTAACTACCTTTCTACACTTTCATGAGAAGCTCTGGGGCTTCTGTTGCCTCCTCTGTGGTGTTGCCTCCAAATGAGCTAAATTACATGATTTACTTTATCATGTGGCTGTTCACTTTCTGTGTTGATCTACAGTTTGAATATACCAGATAGACAGACAACCAGAGACTTGTTTTAGCAGGAAGTTACATAAATATATGGTAACTACTTTACAACATGATAGGTGGTGGGATCCTTTTTTAAAAAAGGAACTTATACAAAACACACATCCTTACAATATTTAACTTACAGGTGGAATGGAGATGCAAATACAATAGTTTCCTATATGAAGCAAATGAACAAGTTCACATTGAAGTGCTAAATACATATATTTAATTTTATTTCTATCTTTTGGAAATGCAGGACAAAAACGTAAATGTTACACATGTTTGCACTGTGTATGAAGATAAAGGTAAACAAAAGATACATATCTAAGTCAGGAAAACTGAGTCAGCTGAAGTCAATGGCAGTTTCCTAATGTGAGTAAAGTTACAGTACATGACGGGGAAGATAAAATACCTAACACAAACAAAACATGCTCCAGGGAATTCTACTCCACTGGACAATTATTGTGCAAAGTTGGACTGAGTTTAAAATAAACACATTTGAGATTAAATGATAAATCCAGGAGCATTTAAGACTCCTCATAAACCATCTCTGGCCCCTGTGTGTCAAGACACTTCACATTTTACACTGATGAACTCATTGTTTTTGATTACTGGAAATCATTTACACAATCTTCCAGGCATTAGAAAACATCTTTCAGAGTATTGGGTTACTTTAGCTCCTTATGCCAAGCATTCTGCTTTTAATGCCCACTGTTATAGTTAAAATAAATGGCAGTAGTGAGACTGTCACATCATTTTCCAACAGTGACCCTTTTTCTTTAAGAGCTATTTGACAGCAAAAACAAACAAACAAAAATCAGCTTCTTCTAAATTATATTTCCGTGCTCTAGAGCAGAACCATACAGTTACTGGATCTCCACAATATCACTTGTGATTAAATGGGTAAGAGTGGTCAATTAAAATTACAATCTAAAAACCACATCTTCTTCAAAAGCCATCCAGAAGCACAGCTGCATAATCTTTCATCACAGTATCACTTAATTACACAATGGTAGTATGCTTCAGGTGTTGGCAGAGTTCTGGAAATAATCCAATCCACACCTTGGAGTTTGCTTTTAAAGAATTTACTGCAACAGGATTTTGAAGAAAGACAATAACTGATTGCGGGCTATTAATGTAACAGAGAGGCCTTCAGAACACAAGAACAAACACATAGCAGAGAGACAGAACAACAAGAGGTAGGCTGAACTACAAGAGAAAACATTCAATAAATCCTAAACACTAGAGAATGCTCTACAGCTCCCCCTAAGGGACAAGTGGACTAAGCTGCTCTTTCAGCAATATTTACAATTTTAGACACTTAGCAGGCTGTCGTTTCTTCAACATTAGGAAAATGGTGTTGGATTGAGCAAGTGTAAGGTGTTGACTAGGGTTGCCATACCCCCACTGGGGGTGGGGGATCCCCTCATGTGAGAACCCTCCCCCCAATGCAGCGGGGGACAAAATGGCAGCCATTGGTGCTGCTCTAGCATTTTTCCCTACTAGTCTCTATGGTACCATAGAGACTGATGCTAGAGCATCACCAGTACCAAAGGACTAATCTCCTCTGCCTGTCTTCTCCACATGTTTTACAAGTGGAGTGGGTGGCCCTGCCCTGCCTTCCTGTTTAAAGAATCCCCTCCAGTCCCAGCAGCTCTCATTGGACCTCGTGCAAGTGAGCTGGTAGTGGGAGCTGTCTACAGAGGAGCTGCTGCCACCTAGGCCACCACACATCTGAATCTAGAGTCTTACTTTGAGAAGCCATCAGGGTTGCTGTGCACCATGGTCCCTTGGAAAAAGTAAGATCCTTGGAGAAGAGGATGGCTGGGTGGGGTTGGATTTTTGCCTCCAGGGGCCATGCTGCAACCTTCAGATGAGTCATGGCGTGGGGGAGGAATCAGCCAGGGAGTTTCTGGACTCCATCTTCGTAGTCTTTCATACTCTGACCTGCTCCCTGGAGAAGTGGATGGCTGGGTGGGGGAGGATTGGATTTTCACTACTATCTCTGGGCCAAGGAGCCATGGGGACGATGCAGCCACGGGCCCCTGTGTTCACGTCAATCTTGAATAAAACTTTGTTGGTCAGTGTCACTAGAGTCTCTGGATGAGGATACAGCCATGGGCCCCTCTCACTGCCACCAGGAGAAGTTGCCCTGACAGAGGTTGGGCAATCAACTCTGTATTCTTGTTCCCTGTGTTCTTGTTCTCAGTGCCAACTTTGTTGGTCTTAAAAGGTGGCACTGGAGTCTGGACTCCAACTTTCTTTGCTTTTTCTATGAATTAAATATGGAAATAGTCTTTAGGGGAAAGTTGGGGAAGCAATCAATGGGTGCATTAATTACAGCAATTCATAACCCGAATAAATGCAGGACTTAGCCTTTTTGCTGGATACCAGTGAGGGGATAGACATTTACAAGAGACAAAGGTTTTTGATCCTGCAATGTTAATCCGTAGAAGGGAAGGAGGGAAGGAGAGAGGTGGGGGTGGAACTCCTCTGGGAATATCCTGAGCTGGGATCAGTTCCCACACGCAGACCATATATATGCAGAATATAATTTTCCTCTCCATGTTTAGGTGCATTCCTTGACCATTTTTATAGCCTGATAATAAATGGCTACATGAAGGGGGGTTTTAGTCCTCCCCCCTCCCCACCATGCAAAGTTTGTCTGCAATGGGTCTGGGGAAGGGTAAGCTTGCAGAAAGTCTCTATGCTTGTAGATGGCATGATGGTTTACTATACCTTTTGGCGGGTGCTGAAATATTCAGGAAAACAATCCTGAACCTTCTCCCTGATCAATTTCCTGCACTCTCCCTTTATAATTTGCTATTCAGATTAAAGCTGTTGGGGAGTGTGCCACCTCATCCCTACCCCAGTCTTGTGATGTTACTGACTGTTGTTATTTGGGCACCTTTTCACAATATCCAAAGATTGTTCAGGGCTCTATATTTTGCTGTGACATCTCCAGTTAAAAGGACCAGGCAGTAGGTTATGTGAAATACCTCAACCTGAGACCCTAGAAACTTCCGGTTTATCGTGACATGCAGGCAGACGCATCTCCCGGGGATGTAATCTGCACACCAGGGAGTAGGAGGGGGTGCGACGGGTCGCGACCCCCCCCGTAGCCTTGGCAAAAGGCTCCTAGCCATGGGGCTTTTGAGGGGCAACCTCTTTGCCGGTGCAATACCGGAGAATTGAGGCACTCCTCCGCCCTGAAGGCCCTGCCGCTGAGTGTCCAAATGGATTTAGAGCCGCTGACTGGGACAAGCATTGGAGATCAAGCATTTTAAATGGATCCCGAGTGAGGCTGAATGGCCAACAACAAACTGTGAGTCGGGCTTAAGCGAGTATGAGACTTAAAAAAAAACGACCCCCCCCCACAGAGCAATGAAAAGTGAGCAGGGGAGGGGCCCCTCCTAGGCACATGAATGAAAACACGATATAAAGGGGGGGCAGAAGAAAAAGCATTTAAATCAGCTTTGAGAGATGTATCAGAGCGTGGATAAGCGTATGGGCGAATTTCAGAGACTTTGGCAATATTTACAAAAGTAAACAATCCATAAAGATGGTGGGGAAGAAAGCAGAGAAAGACAAACTTGTAAAAGTGAAACCAGTAGGGAGCCCTCAACTGGAAGAGACCACTGAGTTCTCTAAAATGTTGACAGACTCCTTTTGCCCTCTGCTGGTCGAGATGACTAACATCAAGCAACATTTAACAACAATAACTCAGAATCTGGTGTCTCAGCAGCTCCAATTGACTGAGTCTTTAAAAATAACGGAACAAACAGCTGAGAAGGTGAAGAAAATGGATGCCAACACCAAAAAAGTTAAGAAAAAGGTGCAAAAGCTGGAAATGAAACAAGCCGCGGAAGAATCACAACTTTTACAGCTACAAATAGAAAAAGCAAATCTGGGTCTTCAGTTTCAAGGGGTCCCAGAATTAAGAGAATCAGAAGCAACTGCTGAGTGAAGCATTAACCCCAGTTACAGATCTGAAAGCGGAATACATTCTTAGCGAAATGGATGTGGTCTATAGGTCCTACTCCATACACATCAAGAAGAATAATCTGCCTGGGGAAATAGTAGTCAGATTCTCAAAGAGGCATGTGAGGGATTCTATCCTGAAAGCAACTACTGGAACACCCTTGAAAATTGGGGACAATTCCATCAGGATTCTAAAAGATATCCCATTTGAAATAAGACAAAAGTGAAAGAAATACAAAGATTTAATCCTTTTTCTACAAACAAATGGCATCAGTTACAGTTGGTTAATTCCAGAATGCATCATTTTCAAACTCCATGACAAAAAAGAAAAAATTGACTCTGTTTCCAAAGCACGTGAGTTTCTGAGAGTGCAGCTGGGGGAGCCAGCTGGGGACAAGAGGGAAGAAGATGACAGTAAATCTGATGGCGAACTGAACTTGGTGTCTTCTGACAAGGACTTTATTTCTGAAAAGGGGGAGGCCGCCCCCAAATGTCCATACAAATTGAGGATTAGAAAAGATAAGACAAAATAAAGGCTGAAGGACTCTGAATTGTGCCTGAAAATTTTATACTAACTATGGGATGCTCTGGGGTTTTCTTAAACAGATAAATTGATGGATAAAAAGATAAATAATTTAAGATAACCGACTATGTTCAAAGTAATACTAGCGATTAAGAATAACATTTATGTAAACTGTTGTTA